>NC_027752.1:290491-321545 GCF_000695525.1 Brassica oleracea var. oleracea
TACCTCCTTGTTAAGGAGTGTTTCCCTTCCAAACATTAAATGGAAGTGTCCATCCATATATATATCCGTTTTGCTATCTTGCGTAGCGGTTCGTTTGGGGCCTGAAGATGCAACGGGTTTCGTTTCGGCGATTCTCCGAGGTGAAGATTGGATGTTAACGTCACTTGTGACTATTTCTCAGCTTTCCGGTCGTGAAGGGGTCATGAAAGTTTTATCGACGCATTTGAGCTTGGTCTTGAATTCGCTGTCATTTTCTCATGAAGAACTATCCTACTTATCTGTTTTTGTGATTATAGTTTATCATTTTAATCAAAGATGATGGTTTACTCCCTCTGTTTATTGTAACCGAACGAGTTGAGATTGAATGAAAGTATGTTGTGTTCAAAAAAAAAAAAAATTTGGAATTTATATTTCAAACTAGAAGTTAAACAATATCCAATTGTATTAAAAAGAACTCCTAAATATTTTTATTTTAGCGAGATTAACAAAGAGAATATAATTTTCACTCACATAATCGACAAACACTCTCAACATATATGTTTCATAATCAAAATTTTATTTCTTTGCAGATTTCTCAAAAACAAAATAAGAAGAAGAAAAAGAACAATGACGATCAAGATAAAGATTAGGATTGCGTATAATATCAGCATCCAGAAAACTGATCCAAAAATTAGAATCCTGAACCCGAATGGACCAGCTCAATTGCTATATTCGTAAAACTGATACCAAACATGACTCGCATCGAGAATCAAATAAATATCCAAACATATAAATATAGATATAAATATTAGTTATAACCATACTTACAAGAATATTAATTCCTAAAATTCAAATCTTATTATATATGACTCGCATCGAGTATTTTTTTTTTTCCCGTCAAATGAACTTCATATATATAAATCAAAATACATCATTGTTCCATGATACAACCATATTCTGGGATCTTGTTCTAGCATATTTAGCTAACTTGTCAGCCATGACGATATTTGCTTTCCGAGAGATCTTAACAAAAGTGACATTCTTTACAAAGCTGTTGAATATCGCTAGCTGATAATGATTAAAAAGTTCGACTGCTTCCAACCTGTTTCTCCTTGTCTCTTTTGTATCTTTTGCATAGTCTGGTACAACTCAGATGAGCCTCCACAGAATGTATATTTCTTCATAGCCAAGTCTTTTTAGTTGTAAGACTGCCCATCTGAGATCCTTAGCTTCAGCTTCTAGTGCAGAGTTGGTGGGCCGAGTAGTTGATCTCCCGCTTACAAGCATTTGCCCATGTTCATTGTAGAGGCTCCATCGTGTTGTGTTGGGGAGATCCAAGAGGCATCTGTGAAACAACAAAAGGCCATTAGTATTTGTAATAACTTCATCAAACGATTTTGCTATTGCCTGGCCGCCTGGGTTTCATTTTGCTGCCTATCTATCAATGAATATGTCGGAGATTTTGATCATCCTCCTCATTCAAAGTTTCACACCAGACTTTGAAATCAGAAACAGCTAGCTTTTCCTATGATATTAGGAATAGCCCATTTCTTAGCCTGCAAATTTTGGTTCAAAGTATTTCTGGTTAAGTTATCACCTGAAGTGGCGCTAGCTCCCAAACTTCTTTGCTGTCTGGGCATTGAAACAACATGTGGTTGGTTGTTTCTTCATCCTGACCACATCTTTGACACATATTAGAGAGCATTGTGAGCTGATTTCCAATAGAAGTGCTTTATTTTTGGTGGAACTTACTTTTAAGTTCCAAATACACTTGATCAGCTTTGAATCGATTTCATTAACATTATCTGAAGAAACCGTAGTTCGATCTGGCCAGTAGCTATATTCCTCATGAGATGGTATCCACTCTTGACAGAATAATTTCCATCTTTAATTTAGTGTATACCCAAGAAATATTATCCTTAATATTAGATACTGGCAGTCTGATGTTTCGAATTAGGTCCACTTCATTCTTATCAAATAACCAAATTAGCAACTCCTCATTCCATCTATTATACTAGTATATAAACATAGGTTTGCATTTACGTTATTTTCTTTTTTACAAGAGTATCTACAAATAAAACAACAGTCACAAACTACCACCCGAAGACATATAACTTTTTACATCAAAACTTCTTCACCATTGGAGAATATATCTTCTAAGAAACTGAGGGATCATTATCACACACAAACACACGCATCTTGGAAAGTCTCTACATAAGACCAAACCAAAACATAAATTCCTGATGAATAATAATATCACACACAAAATCCATACTTTCACTTTCACTGGCCTCCTCCTCCTCCTCCTCCATTGATTATGTTGAGAAGCTAGTGATATTATCCTGAGAAGCCAATCTTTCAGAAACATGTGCCAGTGATTTCAGATTACATCTTATGAGCGCTTCCACAAAGTAGCAGGTCTCATCCTTTGTGTTTCCTTGAGGAACATCAACTACAAACGATTCAATCACCATTGTTCCTGGTCTTCCTTCAATTATCTCTGGATGAACTGTCACAATCGAAGAGTAATTCTGCGCAAAGAAACATAAACATTTGATTTCAGATCCCTCATTCTCCTCTAAACACAATCTGTACATATTATGAGAACTGAATATTCGTTCTACCTTAAGTCTATGGTCACCACCAATGATTTTGATACCGAGAATGTGTTCATCCTCATCGAGAAGCTCCAGTCTCTCGGTACTTGTAGTTGCAGGGAGGCCAGATTTGACATTAACTTCTCTGAGGCTGCCTATTTCAGGATCGCCGATCACTGTGCATCTGCTCACAAATGGTTTGTATTTCTGCGGCTCATCAAATCTCCTCACCACTGACCACACCTACATATACTCCAATAAATTTTATTTTATTTTGAAAAACTAAGCAGAGGCCAAAAAAAAATCTGACTAATCAAAAAACTATATAGAGAGATATCAGACCAAGTTCAAGAAATCAGAAACTATTTAGTGAAAATCGTACGAGATGAAGAGGAGCTTTGATGTGTTTGACAAGAGCAGAAGTACACTGGTCTTCTCTGCAGCTATGTTGATGATGTCTCCTTACGTACCGCATCGTCTCAAGTCCACCGTACATCTCCGTGCCTCCGTCCATATCTTCTTCCGATTAGAATCTTACTCTCTCCTTCTCTCTGTTTGTCTTTCTTGGAGGGAATCTATGAAGTGAATGGATGTTTAGACGAAAACAAACCAAATATAAGGGCGACGAAAGAAAGATGCTTCTGTATGCAAGAAAATAAAAGCATTAAATTTAATATTTTCCCCCAATAATCAATGAACCCCACCGACATTTTATATCCTTTATTATTGTGTGCCTAAACTCTTTTCTTTAGCTTCTTCTCCTTCACTCGTTTATTAATCTTTTCCCATCTTTCTAATAGCTTTTCTTTAAATAAAACAAAACAACAAATGATTAATCAACTGTTGTTTCTAGTATGACTTTCTCAGACCTAACCCCAATAAAAACAAACCAATGCTTCGAAAATTATTTGTTATGATGAGGTAAGGTCGTTTCAAAACTTTAGAGATATTTTGTTAATCTAATATAAAAAAAATCAGATATTTTTCCCTTTCTCAAAAATAAAATAAAAATAAAAAATAGAAGTAGAGCATAGTGTTTATAATACTAGAGTTTGTTTTTTATTGAATTGTTAGTCTTTTGATTGATTTTATGTATAATTAACCAAGCATAGACATAAACATCAATTGCTTTGTAAGATGCACGCATACCAAATTTTTTTTTTAATGTGTTATATCGATGGGTTTGTGCATTGTTTGGTATACTAGTTAGAGTAAATAGAATATGCTGAGTTATATTCTAGCTAGTAGGTCTTCACATATATACTAAACTCCCAAAAGTAAAAGGATAGAGTTCATACATTGAACTTGAGATTTTTTTCATGCATCGGGTCCCATGTCTTGACGAACCATAATAAATATAATTCATGTTGTTCTTTACCTTGAATTTAGTTGTTAAAAATATCAATTGCATTATGATAATGCATGTCTAGTTACGGTAATACCATATATATCGTATTAATAAAACTACTCTGATAGAATTTGTGAATATCGGTTGGAAGATTAATTCGTGATTACGTGGGGAGAGCTTCTGGTTTGTTAAATCTCGTAGTGAAAACGGCTGATGAGCCAATTGTCATATGTGAATGGTCGGGATTCGGGAACCGTCTTCCTAATAACATGTTTTTTCAGTGTTCATGTTCATGCTCAAGGGAACCGAGGGGCGAGGAAGTAAAAAAAGAAAGATTAAGAGCAAGTAAACAAGATTAAAATTTTAAAATACCATGCAGAGAACGCTAATCACGCTGCCAAAGTTCCAAACCAGTAATTTATGCAAAAGTATTATAATTAGTGATTTCAACTTTTCTTTTCTCAGAGAGGACCCATCTTGACCCTCTTTTTTCAAACAAAACATATACACTCCTACGATAACTAAAGTTAAATGATAACCTTATCTCCCAACTTACGAATTATGGTTTAAGGTTTGAGATATAAGAATCTCTCTATCTTGTCACCATTTTAGCCAACATAAATAACTATAACTCGAGTTGTTTTCAATTCGTATATTATTTATGCTTACAAAACTCACTATCTCGTCTATTTTAGTGCTAAGTGATAGTACATTACTTATAAGATTAAAGAGCGGTAGTTGATGATAATTACAGTAACCTTATCGGATAGGAATCTATGACCAGCTTTGGGCATTAAGCATGCAAATGAAGGCAGACAAAGATGGCTTTCACGTAAATGCTAAACATGATAAAACGACCTCTCTTTTTTAGTAACAGCGACATCACAACTTAATATGGTCAAACTATAGGAAAAATGTTTTATCCAAAAAAAACTACAGGAAAAATGTTTACGTGTCATTTTATTATTGGCGTTACTGTCTGACTATTTTCATGTTCACTTATTGTGGCGTCTCTGTTGAAACTGATATACGTTGTAAATCTACTTTTTTGGTCACTTTGATTAGCTTTTCCGCCGGCCAATAGATTCGAGAATCTGTGCAAGCGAATTAAGAAAGAGAGAAAAGAAAAACGTGAAAATGTAATTTCCTTTTTCCTTTTATCCACAACCACCGAACCAATGGTCTCTTTTCTCGTTCAGTCAAAGACATGGATTCTCCAGCCTACACTACGCCACAGCCAATTCGCCGAAAGAAATAATTCAGAATTCACAAGTTTTAGACTGATTCAGCCAATAGGTACTTGACCATCGGTTTGAACATTTCATTTTTTTCTGCTATCATGGGAGACATGCCTCGACAGTTTTGAGTTCCGCAGGTTTTTCTACTTGATGAAAAAGAACAAACATTCACAGCCTCCATGCGCATCAGGAACCTTAACTTCTGTTGCGCGTAAAGTAAGGTCTTAGACATGTCCAAAAGAGTAGAGAGCTTATGTGAATCAGGATATTAAGTTTAACGACTATTACAGTTCTGACGATGACTACTAGGAAGCTGGATAACAAGAGTATCAAACGTAAGAAACTCCTCGCCTGATCTGTAAAGGACCATAACAGTATGTAGGCCGATGAACACAACAAACAAAAGGCATTCCTCAAACATGAGACAGTAAGTTTTGGCTTGTAATAGAACAAACAAAATTCACAATCCTTGAGCTTTGCTCCGTTCTTCAGCCATTCTCTTCTTGATCTCATGTGCCGCATTGAAAATCCCCATCGTTGGTTGGTTACACACAAAGCACTTCTTGTTCTTCGTGTGATGCTGCATCATTACATCAAACCAAAAACCTCTTAGTTTCCACAAACCAAACACGCATAATCATCATAACTGGCACTTAAATAAATTCATCATCATACCTTGAGAGCACAATGCTCGCAGAAGTAATGCTTGCACTTCGTCACAACTGGATCAACGAAAGCCTCTCTGCATATGAAGCAAGCAAAGGGCAACGCATCTTCGTCTTCCTCACTGTCAGCGTCATCATCATCTTCGTCTTCAACACCCATAGCTTTGTTTCTCTTCCTAATCTTCTCTGCTTCTTCCCACTCTTTCTCTATCTGCCACCCAGGTTTGTAATCTCCACGGTCGTGCAGAAACTTACACGAGTCTCCATACCCACAGTAGCCAGTTTCTTTGTAGTCCTTGCAGATATCAGGTTGGTAATCGAACCTAGCGGATACTCTGATGTGCGCAGAAGCTCTCAATGGCCCATGTGAGCCTCCAGCTTTCTCGCTGGAGATGGTTTGCTCTCTTCTAAACCCGGCTTTGTGATCAGTATATCCATGAATTCCGGTATAGAGCTTCTCATCGGAAGCCTTGTTTTTATTCCCTTTCAAAGCTTCGTCAGCTCGCTTGAGAACTCTCTCGCGGATGGCTCGTGCGTCTTGGTTGAAGTCGGTCTCGGTCTCAAGAGTCGCGGTGGCTCTACTGTCGTTCTGAACCTGGATCTCCTTGGATGAATCGTAGTGAAAGACGACGGCTTTTTCGGGAGCTTCACCCGTTGTCGTGGAAGAGGTCTTGGACGGTCCAGAGGAGAAGAACAGCTTGTTGTCGGGCTTAGCAGCTTTCTTGAGGTTGTTCAATATAGAGGTTTCGCTTTTGGAATCTGCGTCTTCTTCGTCTGCATCAGCCGCAGGTCTTTTCCTTAGGTTTTTAGCTTTAGATGGCTTCTTGAAGAAAGTGCAAACTGGAAAAAGAAAAAAAAAAAAAAAGAGAAATTTTATTTAAAGCTAAGAAGAGGAAACACAGAGACACAAGTTAGATAAGTACCTTGTTTAGATTGAGATTGAGATTCAGGTTGAGAAGCTTCTTCTTGCTGAGATGTTTTGGGTTCTCCTCCAGAGTCTGACATTGTTAGATCAAAATTGAAATTTGCGCCCCTTCCTGCATTGTTAGAGTTACTTCTTACTGATCCTAACAATTCAATCGACATACGAAACGTAAACCTGAGTAAACCTAATTCTTCGATCACCACGGAGAAATCACAATACCTAAATAATCAGAGCTAAGAAACCACCCTAAGCTTCACTTGACTGTACACCAATTCCATTCACAGGCATATACCGAAAAAAAAAAATTCTTAATTGAAAGCTCGACGAAGATCAAGAGGAGAGAAGCGAGAGTTGGAAGAAAAAAAAATGATGTAAGTAATACCTTTAGGAAGGTCGGAGATCCTCGCCGGTGAAGTACGTCGGGAAGAAGAACCACGACGGCGTTCGCACTTTTCTGTTCTGAGACGTTCTGTTCAGAAGACAAAAAGAAAAGGGAGAGGAGAAATAACTAATAAGAACGAACCCGACATAAGCCTGGCGGTTTAGTTAAGAGGCCCAATCTTATTAGCGGGCCCAATCCTTCAATCTTGTTTATACAACCTCGCATCTTTTAGGAACATGTATAAATTTTCTTCAAGTTTACAAATTATTTTGTTCCTTTTCATGTTCAGACGATTTGTAATTACTTTAGTTTAATGCCAGAAGAAACTCTAGTAGAGTAAATATTAATTTTAAGCGACTGTTCATCGGAGATTAGGCCATATCGATAATTATATTCACAGAAATTGACGATAAATACCTTCTTATATTCAAGGAATTTCTCTACAAACTGGCCATTTCGTTTTGGTTATATCTCTGTCTCTAAGTGGATCATGGGAGGAGCCAGCTTTACGTGCTCCATTTTGCACCGTCGCCTTTGTAGTCGGATTAAGATTTTGAGCGGTTGTGATTCGTCGGAGCACCCATTTTATATGGGACCCATGTGTGGTCCCGCTTCTTGTCTCTTCGTTCCACTTGTGACCTGCCATTGCCTACATTACTGGACGACAATCTCGCCTGCGCTTTCTTCACATAAAAATCTTTTTTTTTCCTATAAAATTATTATACCTCTATTTCAGTTATATTTTGCTTACCAAAACATATTTTTGTGTTTGATAAAAAAAAAACATATTTTGTGTTTGTCTGGATTAATTATATGCGAACACACAAAAGTATATTTAATTTATAAATATATCATTCTTGTTAATTAAAATTATACATATTTTTTTAATAAGACAAAAGACAGAGAATTTTTGAACACTAAATGTATTTTAGTGGCGATTTTTCAAACCAGCATTTGGAAAAAGCTTGAAAGTTGAAACAGTGTTGGTGAGCCATATATGCATACCTACTATAACTCGATTTCTAAGAATATTCAATTAAATTGTGTTATGTAGTAGTTATTAAACAATAAAAACACGTAAAAATATTTTACCATTTCTTGTTCAAATAATAGAATGGCTATAAGTTACAAGTTCTTGAATTAAAATTAAATATTCAAAAACGGCTCCGACTAAGAGGGTGTGAAAATTTAGTGATTCTGTGTGGTGGGTATATCAAAATGGAAAGGAGCAGTCCCCAAATGAATGATAAGAAAAAGAAAGAAATAAGACAATTCCCTCCAGGCCCATTTAATAGCTAAAAGGCCCTAAAATAGGAAATAAATCATTCCGAAAGAAGAAGCAAAATTCAATACAGACTAAAAGACTAATATACCCTTTCAAGAGGAGATAATTACGGTAAAATACCACGAACGTCCATAAAATGCCATCCTACCCATCTGACTATTGAATCTCCGCCCTTGCTTCCTTATCACTCGCAAAACTTTTACTATCTCTATCTTTTTCTCTCACACCCTTCCTCCATGAAAGCTTACAGCTTCAGTTTTTCTTCGCACTGCTAAACTCTCACATAACTCTTTCTTATCATATTTTTTTACCATTCACTTTTTAGATTTCATATTTCGCTGGTGGAAAAGCTCACTAAACTAAGCTACTGCTCTACCTATCACTCGGTAACTACCGAACTTTGATTATTATTTTTCATGTTTAAGTTTGTGTTATATCAGCAGATAACATAGCTAACTGTATTATATTCAGTTTAAATGATTTGGATAAAATTATGGACATATAATTTGCTCATTTGTTTGTATGTCAGACAATGGTATTGTTTTAAGTTTTAACTAAGCAATTCGATTTATTTTCAGTTTATTTGGTTCTCTTTCAATAAAAGTAAAAAACAAAAAAAATCTCGAGAAATGGCTCCCAAGAACAACCGTGGAAAGACAAAAGGAGACAAGAAGAAGAAGGAAGAGAAAGGTATCACCAATAGTGAAACCTTATCTATATGAATTTCAATTAAAAAAATAAGCTGTTGATTAATTTCCTTTAATTAATAGTTAAATTATAGTTTACATATGAACCATGGTTTACGGTTTATATGCAGTTCTTCCGGTTATGGTGGATGTCATTGTGAACCTTCCGGACGAGACGGAGGCTATTTTGAAGGTTCGTGTGATTATTTTCCTCCCATCATTTTCGAATTGATTTGTTATTTCTCATATTTCTTGCGTGTTAACAACTGTTTTTTTGGTAGCGATTTCTTTGTGAAATTCGTTATAACTTTTAACTTACAACCCGTTTTCTATTTTTTTTGTTTTAACACTTTCATGCACCCGGCTGATTTCTGTTACATTAGTTTCTTGACTGTATAATTGTATAATTCTGAAACTTTATCTTAATATGTTTCATGTTTTGCTTTTGATATAAACTCCCAATGTGCATGGTCGATTTTCTTTTCTTTGATTTTATTGTTGTTGTTGGGATAAGGTACGAAAGAATACACGTTACCATAAAAATTGATAGTTATACATGCTGTATTATTATTGTTTTTTTCTAAATAAATCATTTTCAATTGACTTAGAATTATCTTTTAATTTTTTTTATCATTATTTGAACGTGTATATAAATACAAAACTGTGTGTAACACACAAATTAGATTATCAACTAATTCATTTATTTCATATTTTGGTAAATAAATTACGTAGACGTTATACAGACAGTGAAATATGTATAACGATAACATGTGTATATATACAAAATTATCGTCAATAAACACGTATAACTAATATTCATATTTTCTCGAAAATTTGTTAGACAGTTTTCTTCTATGATGCAATATCAGTGGTATATATAAGCCGTATTCCAGGCATAGGTTACGCATGTTTATTATCCTAGAAGAAAATATGATCAAATGTAGATTTAATAGAGAAACACGTATGTCTGAAAACAGGGCATATCAACGGACAGGATCATAGATGTTCGTCGGCTTTTATCCGTTAACTTCGACACCAGCCATGTCACCAACTATTCTCTCTCCCATGAGGTAAAAAAAACTATGAATGATATTTTGAGTGGAAGTTTCTAAATCACTTTCTCGTTTATGGTTGGTTACTTGTTAATGTTGGATGGTCCAGAGATATTCATATTTATTGGGGAATCTCATAGGATCTGAATACCAAAGTAAGGAAAAAGCAAATGAAAAAGACTTTTGTCTAACGTCTGAGAAAAAAAAATGTTTTTAAGTGTGACTGTGCCTAAAAATTGCTAGTTTTTGTCTTTTCTTTCCCTTTTCTGGAACTAGAAATGTAACCAGAATAAGTTATTTTTTCACTGCTTAAATCATAGGAATAGTATAAAGAAAATTAAAAGTTAGAATCATAGTAATAGTATAAAAGGAGTAAAAATTGTACTGTAATACTAAATCCATGTCTGTCGTTACAGGTAAGAGGATCGCAGTTAAAAGACACAGTGGATGTTTCGGCGCTTAAGCCGTGTGTTCTCACGTTAACAGAAGGTAAAGTTCCATCGTGCATCACAATTCACAGTTTGACGTGACGGTCGTTTTTAGTTCGACGCCGTTAACGCGCCGTAACGGATATAAAAAACGTGAAATCACATAAACGATGTCGTATTAATTATATGCCAAAACGGCGTCACATAAGCTTTTTTCGCGCTTCTTCTAATCAGGTGACGTTTGCAATTTTTTTTTTTTTTTTTTTTTTCTTCAGAGGATTACAATGAGGGAACAGCGATGGCGCACGTTAGACGGCTGCTTGACGTCGTCGCCTGTACTACTTGCTTCGGTCCGTCGCCGGAGAAATCCGATTCGGTGAAAAATGCGCAGGCTAAGGGAGGTGGAAAGAATCCCAAACAGACCGAAACGTCGCCTCCGCCGTCTCCTGCGCCGAAGGATGCGGTGGTTGATGAAGCCACAGCGATGGCGCACGTTAGACGGCTGCTTGACGTCGTCGCCTGTACTACTTGCTTCGGTCCGTCGCCGGAGAAATCCGATTCGGTGAAAAATGCGCAGGCTAAGGGAGGTGGAAAGAATCCCAAACAGACCGAAACGTCGCCTCCGCCGTCTCCTGCGCCGAAGGATGCGGTGGTTGATGAAGCCGGAGAGACTAGTCACTCTTTCCCTAAGCTCGGAAGCTTCTACGAATTTTTCTCTCTCGCTCACATCACTCCTCCTCTTCAATGTAAGATTCTATCTCCCTCTCTAACCTTAAATTCGATGTCCATTTTCTCAATCGATTTGTATATGTTTATAGATGTACGGCTCGTGGCGAAGCGGGAAACCGAAGATATCGCGGCGGATGATCATCTTCTCTCCATCGATGTAAGCGCAAAGATCATTCTCCCTTCTATCTCAATTGGTTGGTTTCTCCATGTAGCAGTCGGCGTTTTGGTGATAACGTTTGCGTTTTGGTGAACTTTGGTCTCAGGTGAAGCTTTGTAACGGGAAGCTCGTTCATGTCGAAGGCTGCAGAAAAGGATTCTACAGCGTCGGGAAACAAAGAATCATATGTCACAATCTTGTTGATTTGCTTAGACAAATTAGTAGAGCCTTCGATAATGTAACTTCTTTATTTCGCCTCTCTTACCGTTGAAAATCCATTTGCTTATTCCTTTTTTTTTTTTAATCATGTTTAGGCTTACAGTGATCTTCTGAAAGCATTTTCGGAGCGCAACAAGGTATGTTTATTTTTCTCTGAAATGAAGATTTAGCCGATGTTGAATTGGGTTTTGTTAAGTTTAAGAGCGTTTAATCTCTATATGTGCAGTTTGGGAATCTTCCTTATGGGTTTAGAGCAAACACATGGCTCATCCCGCCTTCTGCAGCGCAGTCACCAGCAGCGTTTCCGCCTCTCCCTGTCGAGGATGAGAGATGGGGAGGGGATGGTGGTGGTCAAGGAAGAGACGGCAGCTACGATTTGGTTCCGTGGGCCAACGAATTTGCCTTTATCGCATCGATGCCTTGCAAAACAGCAGAGGAGAGGCAACTTAGAGACAGAAAAGTGTTTCTCCTTCACAACCTCTTCGTTGATGTCGCCACTTTCAGAGCCATCAAGGCTGTTCAGAAAGTAATGGCTGACCCAGTTCTGGCTGAAGACTCTCAAGTGCTGTATTCCGAGACAGTTGGAGACTTGAGTGTTACGGTTACGAGGGATACTTCCAATGCAAGTAGCCAAGTGGATACAAAAATCGACGGAATTCAAGCCACTGGTTTGGATAAAACGAAGCTGATGGAACGGAACCTTCTCAAGGGACTTACAGCTGATGAGAACACTGCTGCTCATGTTAGTCTTTTTTTTTTATATAACTTTCCATGTTTAATATTTGTTACTCATTGTTTAACAATTGTTCATGGACGCAGGATGTTGCTACTTTAGGAACTATAAGCCTTAAGTATTGTGGTTACATTTCTGTTGTCAAAATAGAGAAGGAGAATGAGAAGTTAAGCCCACCTTCTCAAATTGTTGACCTCCTTGAACAGCCTGAAGGTGGTGCTAATGCTCTAAACATCAACAGGTGATCATTTTTTACTTAGTGGGAAAAAACATTCATCCTTTTGTCTCTTTAGCTTGTGTAGTTACTTACCTGACTAATTATTCTCATGGTGCTTTACAGTTTGAGATTCCTTCTCCATAAATCCTCTCCTGAGCAGAACAAGAAAACACATCAGCAACAGGATGATGAGCTTACATCTTCCCGAGAATTTGTAAGTAAAATGCTGGGGGAAAGTCTTGTTAAGCTTGAGGAAGAAGAGATAGACAGGGATAATATCATGAGGTGGGAACTTGGAGCCTGTTGGATACAGCATTTACAAGATCAAAAGAATACGGAAAAGGACAAAAAACAAACCAACGAAAAGTCTAAAAATGAACTCAAGGTTGAAGGGCTTGGGAAGCCGCTTAAGTCTCTCAACAGCAACAAGAAAAAAACAGACGCAAGCAGCCCTAAGGCGCAGCAGACTGCAGTATCATCTCAGGTTGATACGGCTTCTTCAGAGGCTGATAATGCTGCAATAACTGCAACTTTGCAATCTGACGCCGAGAAGAATGCTCAAGAAAATGTGCTTGTCCTGAAGAATTTGTTGTCTGAAGCAGCCTTCACTCGCCTACAAGAGTCAGATACTGGACTTCACGACAAGGTTTTTACACTAAACCTCCAGTCCTTTCTCTATGTTCATTTACTTATTTTGTGGTAACTAAGAATATTTGTTTCAGTCTTTGCAAGAACTTGTCGACTTGGCACAAAAGTATTATACTGAAGTCGCTATTCCGAAGCTGGTAAATGAGTCTAAAAGTTTATTGTAGTCTTGTCTATTGCTAATATGAAGATAATAACACATCATGTGTTTGGTATTAATTGCTCAATACAGGTTGCAGATTTTGGTTCGTTGGAACTCTCCCCAGTCGATGGCCGGACTCTAACTGATTTTATGCACACAAGAGGTCTTCGGATGCGCTCTTTAGGATATGTCGTAAGTAGCCTTGTTTTAACTTCTTTTTATTAGAATCTACTGAAGATGAATGATCATATATAACCATCCACGTGTTATCTATGGTAACAACAGGTTAAGCTCTCAGATAAGTTGTCACATGTACAGTCTCTGTGTGTTCATGAGATGATAGTTAGAGCCCTTAAGCATATCCTTCAGGCGGTGATTTCTGCTGTTGCTACTGACACTGACAAAATAGCTGCAAAAGTAGCTGCTGCTCTGAACATGATGCTTGGGATTCCAAAAACTGAAGCGGAAAACTCTTGGAATGTGCATCCTCTTATCTTCCGGTGGTTGGAGAAATTCTTGAAGAAACGATATGACTACGATCTCAATGCCTTCAGTTACAAGGATCTACGAAAGTTTGCCATTCTCCGTGGATTATGCCATAAGGTAATTCAATGAATGCTTTAACCAGAAAATTTTACTTTGTTATAACTAGTCGCTAATCAAATATTAGAATGAAAGTTCATGTTTTGTGTTAAATTGTATATGTCCTCAGGTTGGTATTGAGCTGATTCCAAGGGATTTTGACATGGAGTCCCCAGAACCGTTCCAAAAAACAGATGTGGTCAATCTGGTCCCAGTGCATAAGGTAATAGAGAAGATGAAATATATTTAATTTTTTTTCTATCTGAATTTTTATTCTTTCTAATAATGTATCAACCAATTTTTTTAATCTGAATTTGTATTCTTTCTAATAATATATCAACCATAGTTGTTAAGACTTTCTATTCTAAATCTCTGCAGCAAGCAGCATGTTCGTCTGCTGATGGAAGACAACTTCTGGAGTCATCTAAAACAGCATTAGACAAAGGAAAACTTGAAGATGCAGTTACATATGGAACAAAGGTACATGTCTGAAAATCATTTTCCTACTCCTCAGCTCTTTCTTCATATTACTTTTGTTTCTCTGTACAAGCGTCATGATTTGTTTTGTTGTTTCGTCTCTTTTGTTTTTTCCCCTCCCTCAGGCTCTTGCTAAGCTTGTAGCAGTTTGTGGTCCCTATCACAGAATGACAGCCGGAGCTTACAGTTTACTTGCTGTCGTTCTGTATCACACTGGTGATTTTAACCAGGTCTGTATATATACAGTTTAGGCTGTGATATTTTTCTTCGATATGACAATTGCAAAACTAAATTTTTTTGTTGAAACAGGCTACTACATATCAGCAAAAGGCTTTAGATATCAATGAGAGGGAACTTGGACTTGATCATCCGGATACAATGAAGAGTTATGGTGATCTTGCTGTCTTCTATTATAGGCTTCAGCATACAGAGCTGGCTCTCAAGTAAGCTACCAATTTTCATTTCAAAGAAAGGTTTTAAGGTTTGGGTGTCTATTTCTATCATCTAAACCCTGATATTTTTGCTTTTGTTAGGTATGTTAAGCGTGCGTTGTATCTCTTACATCTAACATGTGGTCCATCTCATCCGAACACTGCTGCTACATACATCAATGTAGCCATGATGGAGGAAGGTCTAGGAAATGTACATGTTGCCTTGAGGTATCTTCACAAAGCTCTCAAGTGTAATCAGAGGTTGCTTGGTCCTGACCATATCCAGGTTCTTTTCCCGATGCTGTCTTTTTTGGATTATCACTTTGTAAGAACTTTGATTTGTTTTTGCCGATATATTACTGCTAATTATGTCAAATTTCAGACTGCTGCTAGCTACCATGCCATAGCCATTGCGCTCTCGTTGATGGAAGCATACCATTTAAGTGTTCAGCATGAGCAAACAACCTTAAGAATCCTCCGAGCAAAGCTGGGCCCAGATGATTTGCGTACTCAGGTATATATACAAAACCAAAATATTCCATCAGGCAAATCATTCATCTTTCTGACAATTGTATGCATTCTTAAATCTGACGATCTGATTATATTCTTCAGGATGCTGCTGCTTGGCTAGAATACTTTGAGTCCAAGGCTTTTGAACAACAGGAAGCTGCACGAAATGGTACTCCTAAGCCTGACGCGTCTATAGCCAGCAAAGGCCACCTAAGGTCAAACAAGTTCCTTACATATTTTTTTTGATGAAAAGTTCCTTACATATTATCTCCTTATTTCTCGTTTAGAAGTTTTCTGTGCTGTTTGAATGTATCTATCTAGTTTACTCCTTGGGCAGATCCTTAGCTTCGTAATGTTTTGCAGTGTATCCGATCTACTCGACTATATCAACCCAAGCCATAACGCAAAAGGGAAACAGAGTGTGGCAGCGAAGAGGAAGAGCTATATGAAGGTTTTACTTCTATTTCTTTCGACATTTCTCCACTTTAATGGTTAAAAATGCTTACATGATTGGACCTGTGTTATTGTGTAGCTAAAGGAAAAATCCAATCAGAACGTTGTTTCTGAACAGTTAGCAGAAACCCCAAGGGAAAATCAAAAGGAAATGTCTGAAGAGGAGACAGAAGCAACTGGATCGGAAGATGGTCAATCGAGCGATGCGAATCAGGAGACAATTCTTGCATCAGCTGAAGAACCACCTTCTCCTCCAGTCATTGATGAGGCTACTGTGGATAATAGTAATTCAATTACATCTGCTGAAGTTTCAACTGAGACACAACACCCTGATGGTAGTGAAGATGGATGGCAGCCGGTGCATAGACCGAGATCTGCTGGATCATATGGTCGCCGGCTGAAGCAACGACGAGCATCAATTGGAAAGGTATATACCTATCAGAAGAAAAATGTTGAAGCTGATAACGATAACCCTGTTCTCCAGAATGCTACTCAGCCGAACTCCAAATACTACGTTCTGAAGAAGCGTACAGCGTCCTCTGCAAACTATGGAGATCATCATTCTCCCGGTATGACAACTCAAGGCACCAAATTTGGCAGGAAGGTAGTTAAAACCTTGGCATATCGGGTTAAATCAATGCAGCCGTCTTCTGAAAACCCCAAAACTTCAGCTGAAACATCAGAAGAAGATGGGTTGAAGACAGATGCTTTTCCTGCTGTGCCATCTGGTCTGTCTAGTAATGTGCAAAATGAGGCATACCCGAAAAACTCTGTTGTAAGTCTTGGAAAATCTCCATCCTACAAGGAAGTAGCATTGGCGCCACCTGGTTCCATTGCCAAGTATCAAGTCTGGGCTCCACAAGCCGAAGCTTCAGATAAGCAAGAGGAGAACAATTCTGAAGAGGGCACATCGGTTGAGCTTACAAGGGATGAGCAGATGATTACAGTGTCAGAGGAAGAGGTAAAAAATGAAATTTCTGCGGACGCAGAGTCTAGCAAACCTCAAGGCAAAGAAGAGATCAAAGTAGAGTTACAATCGTCTGAAGTGGAATTCAAAGGGAACAATCTGAATGAAAATGAAGAATCTGGTGGGGGCATTCAGGTGGAAGAACCAGTACTTGAAGCTAACGAAGGTGTAACCGATATGATTCATTCCACCACAGAGCAAGAAGTGAAAGATCAGCTGGCCGCTGATTCCGATGATCTGAAGGAAAAACTGGGAATCTCTGCTACAGACTCCAGCGACGCCCCGCGAGAGTTACTGTTACCTAACAAGAAGTTATCAGCTTCAGCTGTTCCATTCAACCCATCATCACCTCCAAGTATCATACGTCCTACTCCAATAGGCATGAATATTGGACCGTCGTGGCCAGTGAACATGACTCTTCATCACGGACCTCCTCCTTTCCCATCACCTCCTGCAACTCCAAATTTGATGCAGCCTATGTCCTTTGTATACCCTCCTCCTTACACTCAATCAATCCCCACAAGTACTTATCCTGTAACCAGTGGTCCTTTCCATCCCAATCAGTTCCCATGGCCTCATATGTCGGAGTTTGTACCAAGAACGGTTTGGCCCGCATGCCATCCCGTTGAGTTTTCCCCTCCACACATGATCGCTCCCGAGCCAATAGCTTCGACTGTCTTAGAGCCAACCGTCATTCTACCAACTGATATTGACACTTCAGGTGTGGAAGAAGGCAAGCAAGATGTGGCGGCAACTGCGGGTGAAACTATGGATTCTGTTAATCATGTGAATGCAGTGGCTAGCAGTGAAATGGAGAATGGAAACAAGAAATTTGAGGAAGGCGAGAAGACGTTTAGCATTTTGTTAAGAGGAAGGAGAAACAGGAAACAAACACTGAGAATGCCGATCAGTTTGCTTAACAGGCCTTATGATTCTCAACCGTTCAAGATTGCTTATAGCAGAGTCATCAGAGGCAGCGAGGCTCCCAAGTCCGCGGCTTGAAACCAAAGACTCAGCATCGTCGATGAAATTCATCACTCACACATCTCTCTCTGATCCTTGCTGTTTCTTAGGGGACAGTATAAAAGGTTAGCTTCTTGGTTGAATCTTTCTATATATATATATATACACATGTATAATGCATATATGCTAACTTGATGATGTCTTCATTTCAGGTAATTTCGTTATCAGTGAAGCTGTGGCTTGTGATAGTCTCAGAATGATTTGATCTGGATTCTAAAGAAGAGAGGTTGAAGAGGGAAAAAAGCTAGAACTATTCTTTTTCTTTTATTCCATCTGAGGTGCTGAAGTATTGTTTTCTGGGTTTTAATTTTTAATTCAGCCAATAAAAAAATTAGGAAATTTTGGACATAATTTTTTTTCATATCCCCTTGTGGCCATGTTAAAAAAACTTTTGTCATCTCTTGTTCACTTTTGCGTATTTGTCATCAATTACATTACATCTATCTAATGGCCTGGCTACGAAATATCGTAATTATAATTTATAAACTTGTTTATTGAATCAGTTATTAGATGATAATACCTCTGAATAAACCCAAGATAAGTTTTTTCCAAAAATAATAATAATACTGCGAATAAAAAGAAATATTAACAACTAAAAATGCAGAACCATGGTGTCCTCAGCTTTCGCGCCATTTTCGAGTTAAAATGGATTAACGACAACCGCCGGTGGTTCTTCCCGAAGAAGACCAATCTGGTCGTGATAACTTACAAATGGGTTTTCACCTTCAAAATTTCCCGGTGGGTTATAAACACAAATCGCATAAAGGCCGCCGTTTGAACAATCCACACGTGCGCACCCAACCTTCGTGCTATCTCTCCACACGATCTGCGTGTAGTGTCCACACATTTGCCCCGGCTCACACGTGTTACCATTAACGTCGTAGAACTTATTTTCATCGGCCCACACTTTGACGATATCAATGGGCCTCCAGTTATTCTGTCCGGCCCAAAATATGTTTTCTCCGAACGGACCATTCGAGTGAACAAGCCTGCAGTCTCCGACGCGCTGTCTCGCCCACGCACGTGCATACGCCGCTAATCTTCCATCCCATTCTAACGGCGGTTCTCCCACGCGCGCTCGTACGAGGTTATGTGCGTATAGAAACTCAATGCTCGCTCTGTTTACTTTGTTACGATGTCGTCTTCTCCCCCACCTGAAGGAGGAATGTTTTCCGGTTAACGACAGAGCTGATGAAGACAGAAATCGTGAATTTGGCGCTGACGGAGAGCTGACGGAGGTTTGTTTAGACGACTCGCTGTGATTGATTTGGGACGTCGCGGCACAGAGCTGAAGGAGGAATAACGTAATGGCGATGAATATGGGAAACGGAGCTAGTAATTCCCGTTGACGAAGCTCCATTTTTCTAAATGGAAAAGAAACAAAAGAGGGTATAATATTTTTACAGGAGAGTTAATTACTCAATTGCAGGTGAAGGTGTAATTAACTCTCCGATAGGATTTGTTGAGAGGGAAAACGAATCAATAAGTAATTGTTTCTATTTATGAACGTCAAATGTAAATATATCGTTTGCATGAGTCAACGCACGGTGAATATTGAATACCGGAATGCCGCTAATGTTAAGTATTGCCTAAATGTGGTTTTAATTTTAGTCAAAACTTAACATTAAGGTTAAAGTAAAGGTGAGATATTGTTTGTTATCCAAAATTTGATCCGTAATCTGCATTGATCTATATATATTTCAAAGGTTATACTAACGATCGATGACAACTTTCTGTTCCGATAAGTTTGACGATTATGAAAATCATTCGAGTTTCTTTAATTAAAAATTGATGCACAGTGACCATAACTATTGAACTTCGTTAGATATAATGTCAAGCTATCACACTACATCAACCACAGTGGTGATCTTCGCAAATAGCCAAAATAACCACTTCATCGGTTTGTCCCACAACATACAGAAAACTCAATTTACAAATAAACTACAATATCTAACCGAGTGAAGACAACATTCTAATATCTCTTGTTCAAGATAATTTGGTGATAAAGTAGATTAAACCCAAAATTACTAGTAGTATTAAAGAAGTATTCAACCCAATAAAATATATAAAAATCGGACCACTGTCTCTGACGTGGCGCTGGATCTTCGTTTTTGTCTGTTTAAGAAATAATAACACGAAAATTCATGTGCCCTATTAGCCTGTATAATACACATTTCCACAGTACTTTACCAAGATTTACACAAAAAAATATTAATTAGATTTTGGACGTACTCTACCTTCCTTAAGATCTACTAGTATTGTAGAGTACTAGTTTCTATAGCATGGTCTTGAAACTTGTTTTCATAATCTTGATCCGACTTATTCCGTAAACTTGTTTGCATAATAATCTTTATAAATCAAATAGTAGTATTAAAAAGTTCCAGTAATTGTCATTTGTTGGTTCACTAAAAGTAAATGAAAGCTTTTGGCTAATTAAAAAAGATCATGCACGCTCTCTTTGGCCCAAGAGTTGAAAAACATTTAAGACGCTAATAATACAGCCGACAACACGTGAAGTTTTTATCAACACGTATTTAAACTCAACCGCCAAAGATTCACTTGTCTGAGAAAAACAAAGGTCTCGTCTAATACATGAAATTTGAAAAAAGGAAACAAAGTACATTATCCGTACTGGATCGGGTCGGGTCAGGATTAAGCACATCCTCGTGGAGCAAACCCGACTCGGGAACCCATCAAATCGTAAACGACCCGGAAACCCTGCTGCTGGATGTTCCCGATAATGGATAGCCCGCTCATCGTACCGGCAAAAGCAAAGCAGAACTTGCCGTTAGTGTCCACCGGAATCAGATAATTAGTCGCCGGAAGTGACACGTCAGCTCCACGGAAGTGTAGAACCACCGTCGGAACTTTAACCTCGTTTTGATGAGAGAGATCGAAACACGTATCGAAGAGAGAGTAGTCCGGCGCTCGTTTCAAACTCTTGGCTCCGACCCGGAACGCGTCTCTCATAGCAACGTAAGCGGGTCGGACCAGCCGGGTCACAGAGGTACCCGAGTCGATAATGACTCCACCGTTACCGATCTGGTCGAGTTTGAAAAGAGAAGCGGCTACGCCGGGGACGCGCGTCCCTCCGACGCTTATTCCGAGCAGCTCGACGTAGTAGAATGTATCAAGCTTCGGATTCGATAAGAGCGGCGTGAACTTGGCGGTTCGCGAAACGGCGGCGTTTCCGAAGACGACGGAGGAAGGTTTGGAGGAAGCGGATCTGTCGACTAAACAGTAAGAGAACTTCTGATTAAACCGGCGACCGGTCTGACCGGGAAACGATAACCTTCCTTTCCCGAGACCTAACAAACCGGCGGCTCCGACGAAGAGACCTTCATTGTCGTGACCACACCCGACGGCGACGCCTTTAACGCGGTTTCGACGGAACGTCAGCGTTTCGGTGGCGAAATCGCCGACGGTGAAAGAACCATCGCCGTACGAGACTTGGTAGAGGCAAGTCCGGCGGCGCGTGTTGCATCCGGCGGAGTCTAACCGGCGGCAGAGAGGCGAAGAACAGGGGATCGTCGAGTAGGTCCGGGACTTTCTCGGGTCGAAAATCGGGTCGGACTGAGAGTAGCATCTCCGGCAAGGAGCGCATTGGAGCCAGACGATGTCGCTTCCGGTGTCGAGCACCATGTAGACATATCTCGCCGGAGTTCCGACACCGAAGCGCGTGAAGTACTCTCCACTTCCCTGGGAGAGACCAGAGACGACGGAGCTGCTGAATCCGCCGGGTCTCGGCGCACGAGTGGTGTTTCTTCTGGGGATCCGGGCGGCGAGTGTAGCGATTGACTTCACGCGCCGGGAGTCACGCTGGAGACGAGAGCTGAAGAGCTCTTCGGGAGTTCTGTTGGTGGAGAGAGCGTCGATATGGTCGAGGTTTAGTGTAATGGACGACTCGGAGTCGGATCCGGATCCTATCAACGATTCAGAAACGGGTTCGGATTCGGGTTGGAATGAGATGGGAGAAGCGGAAGGAAGAGAGTGAGAAGTGGGAACTAGAGTTTGGTAAGCAGGAAGGGAAGACAAGGAAGGTAGAGAGAAGAAGAAGAAACAGAGAGTAAAGAGCAAAGCTTTTCTTCTTCCTTCCATTTCTCTCGTTTTCTCTGGGGAATGGCAGTGAGAGTGGTCTCTGTATAAATAATTCAGCTTTGAACTAAGTCTTCTTGAAGAGACACGCCTTTTTAATATTCTTTTTCTGTAATAAATGGAAATGTGTGAATGATATTCTTCTTTTTCAAATAAATATCTACTCTCATTTTTATCGTAAGATTAAAAGCGACGTTTATAGATTCGGTGGATAATAGTAAACACTAGTATGAAGCATCATGCGGTGTGGGGGAACATTATGACATGATCAGTTTATTTGAGGAGATAAACAACTATGTTAATTGTTTGTGGAAAAGGGAGAAGGCTTATTTTATAAAGTTAATCATGCCCAATAATTCACCCACAATTTGTGCCATAATTCGCTCTTGAGTTGTCAAAAACTAAAACATTCCACATGGGTGAAAAAAATACATGCAAAATATTCTGACGAAAGATAATCTAACACGGTGAGATGAAAAGTATTCGTGTTTATTCGTCACGAACTTTAGATCTCACCTTCTTATTAGATTTATTGATATCATCGAACACTCTTTTCATTTACTCTCACACGAGAATTCGATATCCAAGGTTTGGAACTTTAATATTCAGTGCTTCGATATATGTTAACAGCATGCTACTAAGCCTTACTATCACTATGACGTTCTTCTTTTAAAATGAATACAACAAAAACAAAAACAAATAGTAATATAGAGTGGTATTGGGATGTGTGACAGTGTGACACCAATTAAATGCTCTGACCAATCTCTTTCACAGTAGTATAAAGAATGTGAAAACCTTTTTTTGAACACCAAAGCATGTGAAATCTAGAATACAAATGTGAACAGTGAATCATGAGTTCTTACAGTTGAAAGCATTTATTTTCTAACACACTTTCACACTCATAAATGGTTTATCACAGGGTTTAGGTGAAATTCTCAAATCCTACATCAAATGCTCGAGGAAAAAAAACAACTTTATAAAGAGTTGTCTATCACACAAGAAACACCTACTTGGCCGGTCAGTTCATCAACCAAATATTTTTTGAGACCGGTTTTCCTGGTCTGGGCAAGCCAAGGCTCTAGTTTCCGCGTAGTTCCAATGCGATGAAAAATCAGCGCATTACGAGAAAAGCGCAACTAAAGAATCTGAAAAATGGAGTAAAGTAGTATTTGATTAAAGGCTCAAATGTAAAAGAGACAAGAAAGCAAAAGCCATTACAAGAAACACTTTTTGCTTTATTGCTTTATAGTACTTACTAGTATATGCTAAGTGCTCACTCATCATTACATGGTGGTGGCCATGAACAATTTGCATTCGACATGATAATCAAATAAGCATTGCCTGACTCTCCACTAAACTAATGATACACTGCTTGATGATTAGAGATACACATTATGACATATAAGTGTCTTGTAATGTTCCAAGTCTAACATAACATGGTTCATTAGAGATTTAACGTGTGTTCTTATCAGTTGTCATGGAAATCGACCGAGAAACATGGATATCATATATTTAAAAATCTGTTGCGCAACGTAGACGAATTGCAATGATATTATTTGAGACCGAAATGGCTAATTAAATATAAGTCTTGATGTCCAATTGTATCATGTGTACAAATGAGCTGCCAATCGTGGCTTAGCTAACGCCCACAATGGTTTAGCCTTAGGCATAGTCATTCCGTACACTTCCACCGTATCAATATTTTCCGTTGTAGTCCAGTCAAAGCAATGGAAGAGCCGAGCCAAAGCCATCAGCACCATCGTCACACCTAACGGAGCTCCGGGGCATTTCCTTTTCCCGGCGCTAAACGGTAATATCTTATAATCTGGACCATGACTTATCTCCACCCTGCCGCTGCCATCGACAGGCCAATGTCGTTCCGGCCTAAACTCGTCAATGTCAGTAGTCCATACACTAGTGTTTCGACCTAACCCATGAGTATTGATGAATACACGTGTCTTTGCCGGAATGTAATAGCCGTCGATCGTTGTTGGTCGCACGGATTCGTGAGGAATCAAGAACGGTCCGGCGGGGTGCATTCGAAACGTCTCTCTTACCACACAACGTAGATAGTTTAAATGGACTAGATCCGACTCATTGACCATTCGGTTTATTCCAACAACATTATCGAGCTCCTCTTGAATCTTACGCATCACTCGCGGCTGCTTAATTACTTCAGCCATAGCCCACTCGTTCGTGACCGCGGACGTGTCGGTCGCAGCAGCTATCATGTCCTACTCTCATTATTACAAACGTCAAACACAAACAAAAGACTGACTGCACATTTTAATTCTATAAAGAAAAACATTATAATATAATGCAACAAACTAAGGAGTTTTTAACAGCGATTCATTTGATGCATTAACAAAATTGGTAAGTAATGTAACCTGAATGAGAGCTTTAATTTCAACGTCTTCCATGTGTGCTTTCCCATTCTCACCAGGAAGAGATAGTAAAACGTCAACAAAATCCATGTCTACGTCATTATTATTACTATCTTCCTTTTTTCGTTTTGCCCTTCTGTGTTCCTCGATGATCTTCGTGTGAAACTTGTCCACACGCTTCTCCACGTCCCTCATTTCTTTCTCGCAGCCGTATGGATCCACCCATCTCCAGAAGGGCAAGTAGTCTCCCAAGTAAATAACACCCAACAGCCTAAACAACTTGTGAGTTATATGCATAAACTCTTGTGCTTCTTTTGGACTAACTACTGATCCAGGCCCAAAGAATTGTTTCCCTAGTAGCATCCTGGTCACATTGTTCATAGAGAAAGCACCTAATACTTCTCTAAGGTTTATGGGCTTTCCGCATTCCGCTCTTTTGAACACATCTTGGATTAGATATTGAGCTTCCTCAGCTCGCTGTGCAGTAAAAGATTCAAGCCTTTTGGTTGTAAGTAGGTGCTCCATGCATATCCTCCTCATTCGTTTCCAATGTGGGCCCATTGGTGCCAACGCTACATCGCCGCAACCATACGCCAAGTGGACCGCGGCAAGTGTTTTAGGCCTTGATGCAAAGACATCGTCCTGCCGAAAGAGGATCTCTCGGATGGTCTCCGGATCATTTGTTGTGATAGCATCGATGTTTCCGAGCCGAAGGTAAACTAGTGGGCCGTACTTGTTACAGAGAGCGGCCATGTCCCGGTGAGGTAAAGGGCCCAATTGGAGAAGGTTGCCCAAAATAGGCCACCTTGGTGGACCTGGAGGAAGCTTTTGGACGTTACATGCTGAGGCTTTTAGCCATCTCCATAGAAAAACATTAAGAAAGAGAATAGCCAACAGAGAAAAAACTAACACCAAAATCATTTTAGTCTTGTAATGTGTGTTCGGACAGATGTTTTCATAATTTTGATATTGTCTTTGTTGACTCAATATATACTAACAAATAGTGGAAGACTATTAGGTGAGGTTTTGTTAGAACTACGTACCACTTAACCAACCATATGTACATACATCTCTTTCTTTGTGTGTCACTTTAACAAACTACATGCCTTCTTCATGTTCTTTTAATCGGTTTGTTAGGCCAGAATTAGCTGTCAGAAAGAGACTGCATCTTGATTAAAGACATGCAAAAGAATTAAAGAATGGAAACGTGAACATAGATTGTTTGAGAAAAATTAACTCTGAATGAATTGATTAAAAATTGAGTTTTTCAAGTTAACTCTGAAGGTTAATTTTTATTGATTTCAAAATCTGAAGGTTAACCCCTACAAAATTGAGTTTTTCGATAAATGATCTATATAATGAAGTTTACACTCTTTAATGTTGTTTAAAAAAATTTCTAACCACATTATACATTTTTATTAATGTATGTTAAACTCTCTTTCACGGTACATCGACATCACTATAGTTTTTAAAATTTAATTTAATAAATTTATATACTACTTAAATCAGTGAACTAAACACTATAAAATATATATTCTCTATAGAAATGGATACAACATACATTTCAAACCTCTATGACCATCATCATGTCTGACTATGCAATAAAAAAAAATTGTCTTATTTTTTAATTTTTTCTGAAAATCTTAAGGTTAACCCCTACAAAATTGAGTTTTTTTCCCTGTAATTGCAGTATATATTGAAGTTTACATTCTATAGTGTTGTTTAAAAATTTCTAACCACATTCTACATTTATATTAATGTATGCTAAACTCTCTTTCATGATACATAGACATCACTATAGTTTTTAAAAATTTATTTTAATAAATTTTGTATACTACTTAAATCAGTGGACTAAACACTATAAAATATATATTCTCTAGAGAAACGGACACATCATAAATTTCAAACCTTTTTGACCATCATCATATGTCTCTTAAGGATGCAACTATGCAATAAAAAATATTGTCAAATTTTATGAATTTTTTTAAAAATCCGAAGGTTAACCCCTAAAAAATTGAGTTTTCGATAAATGCTCTATATAATGAAGTTTACACTCTTTAATGTTGTTTAAAAAATTTCTAACAACATTATCCATTTTTATTAATGTATGCTAAGCTCTCTTTCATGGTACATCAACATCACTATAGTTTTAAAAAATTTAATTTAATAAATTATATATACTATTTAAATCAGTGGACTAAACACTATAAAATATATATTCTCTAGAGAAAAGGACACTACATACATTTCAAACCTCTTTGACCATCATCAAATGTCTGCTAAGAATGTAACTATGCAATAAAAAAAGATTGTCAACTTTTTTGAATTTATTTCTAAATCTGAAGGTTAACCCCTACAAAATTGAGTTTTTCGATAAATGCTCTATATAATGAAGTTTACACTCTTTAATGTTGTTTAAAAAATTTCTAACAACATTATCCATTTTTATTAATGTATGCTAAGCTCTCTTTCATGGTACATCAACATCACTATAGTTTTAAAAAATTTAATTTAATAAATTATATATACTATTTAAATCAGTGGACTAAACACTATAAAATATATATTCTCTAGAGAAAAGGACACAACACACATTTCAAACCTCTTTGACCATCATCAAATGTCTTCTAAGAATGTAACTATGCAATAAAAAAAAATTGTCAAATTTTTTGAATTTATTTCTAAATCTGAAGGTTAACCCCTACAAAATTGAGTTTTTCGATAAATGCACTATATAATGAAGTTTACACTCTTTAATGTTGTTTAAAAAAATTTCTAACCACATTATACATTTTTATTAATGTATGTTAAACTCCCTTTCACGGTACATCGACATCACTATAGTTTTTAAAATTTTAATTTAATAAATTTTATATACTATTTAATTCAATAGACTAAACACAATAAAATATATATTCTCTAGAGAAACTGACACAATATACATTTCAAACCTCCTTGACCATCATCATATGTCTGTCAAGGATGCAACTATACAGTAAAAAAAGATTGTCAAGTTTTTTGAATTTTTTTCAAAATCCGAAGGTTAACCCTTACATAATTGAGTTTTCGATAAATGCTCTATATAATGAAGTTTACACTCTTTAATGTTGTTTAAAAAAATTCTAACCACATTATCCATTTTTATTAATGTATACTAAACTCTTTTTCATAGTACATCAACATCACTATAGTTTAAAAAAATTAATTTAATAAATTATATATACTATTTAAATCAGTGGACTAAACACTATAAAATATATATTCTCTAGAGAAAAGGACACTACATACATTTCAAACCTCTTTGACCATCATCAAATGTCTTCTAAGAATGTAACTATGCAATAAAAAAAAATTGTCAAATTTTTTGAATTTATTTCTAAATCTGAAGGTTAACCCCTACAAAATTGAGTTTTTCGATAAATGCTCTATATAATGAAGTTTACACTCTTTAATGTTGTTTAAAAAAATTCTAACCACATTATCCATTTTTATTAATGTATACTAAACTCTTTTTCATAGTACATCAACATCACTATAGTTTAAAAAAATTAATTTAATAAATTATATATACTATTTAAATCAGTGGACTAAACACTATAAAATATATATTCTCTAGAGAAACTGACACAATATACATTTCAAACCTCCTTGACCATCATCATATGTCTGTCAAGGATGCAACTATACAGTAAAAAAAGATTGTCAAGTTTTTTGAATTTTTTTCAAAATCCGAAGGTTAACCCTTACATAATTGAGTTTTCGATAAATGCTCTATATAATGAAGTTTACACTCTTTAATGTTGTTTAAAAAAATTCTAACCACATTATCCATTTTTATTAATGTATACTAAACTCTTTTTCATAGTACATCAACATCACTATAGTTTAAAAAAATTAATTTAATAAATTATATATACTATTTAAATCAGTGGACTAAACACTATAAAATATATATTCTCTAGAGAAAAGGACACAACACACATTTCAAACCTCTTTGACCATCATCAAATGTCTTCTAAGAATGTAACTATGCAATAAA
Organism: Brassica oleracea var. oleracea; assembly: GCF_000695525.1. Taxonomy (NCBI): domain Eukaryota; kingdom Viridiplantae; phylum Streptophyta; class Magnoliopsida; order Brassicales; family Brassicaceae; genus Brassica; species Brassica oleracea. Next base: position 318,880 of record NC_027752.1, read on the forward strand.
AAAAAATTGTCAAATTTTTTGAATTTATTTCTAAATCTGAAGGTTAACCCCTACAAAATTGAGTTTTTCGATAAATGCACTATATAATGAAGTTTACACTCTTTAATGTTGTTTAAAATTTTGAACCACATTATACATTTGTATTAATGAATGCTAAACTCTCTTTCATGGTACATAAACATCATTATAGTTTTTAAAAATTTAATTTAATAAATTTTATATACTATTTAAATCAATAGACTAAATACAATAAAATATATATTCTCTAGAGAAACGGACACAATATATATATTTCAAACCTCCTTGACCATCATCATAAGTCTGTCAAGGATGCAACAATGCAATTAAAAAATATTGTCAAATTTTTTGAATTTTTTTCAAATGACGATTAACAACCCCCTACAAAATTGAGTTTTCGATAAATTCTCTATATAATGAAGTTTACACTTTTTAATGTTGCCTAAAACATTTCTAACCAAATTATATATTTTAATTAATATATGCTAAACTCTCTTTCATGGTACATAGACATCACTATAGTTTTTAAATATTTAATTTAATAAATTTTATATATTACTTAAATCAGTGGGCAAAACACAATAAAATATATATTCTCTAGAGAAATGAACACAACATACATTTCAAACCTCTTTGACCATCATCATATGTCCGCTAAGGATGCAATTATGCAATAAAAAAACTGTCTTATTTTTTAAATTTTTCTCAAAATCTGAAGGTTAACCCCTAAAAAATTGAGTTTTTTCGGTAATTGCAATATATATTGAAGTTTACATTCTTTAATATTGTTTAAAAATTGATAACCACGTTCTAAATTTGTATTAATGTATGTTAAACTCTCGTTCATGGAACATAGACATCACTATAGTTTTTAAAAATTTAATTTAATAAATTTTATATGCTGCTTACATTAGTGGACTAATTACTATAAATATATATTCTCTAGAGAAACAGACACATCATACATTTCAAACCTCTTTGACCATAATCATATGTCTACTAGGGATGTAACTATGGAATAAAAACATATCGTCCTATTTTTTATTTTTTATTTACTATGGAATAAAAACATATCGTCCTACAAAATTGAGTTTTTTCGGTAATTGCAGTATATATTGAGATTTACATTATTTATTGTTGTTTAAAAATTTCTAAGCACATTCTACATTTGTATTAATGTATGCTAAACTTTCGTTCATGGTACATAGACATCCCTATAGTTTTTAAAAATTTAATTTAATAAATTTTATATACTACTTAAATTAGTGGATTAAACACTATAAAAATATATTCTCTAGAGAAACAGACACAACATATATTTAAAACCTCTCTGACCATCATCATATATCTATTAAGGATGCAACTATGTAATAAAAAAAGATTGTCTTATTTTTCAATTTCTCAAAATTTGAAGGTTAACCCCTACAAAATTCAATGTTTTTTTTGTAATTGCAATGTATATTGAAATTTACATTCTTTAGTGTTGTTTAAAATTTTCTAACCACATTCTACATTTATATTAATGTATGCTAAACTCTCTTTCATGGTACATAGATATCATTAGAGTTTTTAAAAATTTAATTTAATAAATTTTATATACTACTTAAATCAGTGGACTAAACACTATAAAACAGATATTTTCTAGAGAAACGGACACAACATATATTTGAAACCTCTTTGACCATCATCATATGTATGTTAAGAATGCAACTATGCAATAAAAAAATATTTTCAAGTTTTTTGAATTTTTTTCAAAATCTGAAGGTTAACCCCCTACAAAATTGAGTTTTTCGATAAATGCTCTATATAATGATGTTTACACTCCTTAATGTTGTTTAAAAATTTCTAACCACATTATACATTTGTAATAATGTATGATAAACTCTATTTCATAAAACATAGACATCACTATAGGTTTTAAAATTTTAATTTAATAAATTTTATATACCACTTAAATCAATGGACTAAACACTATAAAATATATATTCTACGGAGAAACAGACACATCATACATTTCAAACCTCTTTGACAATCATCATATGTCTACTAAAGATGTAACTATGCAATAAAAACATATCGTCCTATTTTTTAAAATTTTCTCAAAATTTGAAGGTTAACTCCAACAAAATTGAGTTTTTTCGGTAATTGCAGTATATATTGAGATTTACATTATTTATTGTTGTTTAAAAATTTCTAACCTCATTATACATTTGTATTAATGTATGCTAAACTCTCGTTCATGGAACATAGACATCCCTATAGTTTTTAAAAATTTAATTTTATAAATTTTATATACTACTTAAATTAGTGGACTAAACACTATAAATATATATTCTCTAGAGAAACAGACACAACATATATTTAAAACCTCTTTGACCATCATCATATATCTATTAAAGATGCAACTACGTAATAAAAAAATTTGTCTTACTATAAAAATAGATATTTTCTAGAGAAACGGACACAACATACATTTCAAACCTCTTTGACCATCATCATATGTCTGTTAAGAATGCAACTATGCAATAAAAAAAGATTGTCAAGTTTTTTGAATTTTTTTCAAAATGTGAAGGTTAACCCCTACAAAATTGAGTTTTTCGATAAATGCTCTATATAATGATGTTTACACTCCTTAATGTTGTTTAAAA
>NC_027752.1:322766-326074 GCF_000695525.1 Brassica oleracea var. oleracea
AAGGTTAACCCCTACAAAATTGAGTTTTTCGATAAATGCTCTATATAATGATGTTTACACTCCTTAATGTTGTTTAAAAATTTCTAACCACATTATACATTTGTATTAATATATGATAAACTCTCTTTCCTGGTACATAGACATCTCAATATTTTTTAAAAATTTAATTTAATAAATTTTATACACTACTTAAATCTAAACACTATAAAAATAGATATTTTCTAGAGAAACGGACACAGCATACATTTCAAACCTCTTTGACCATCATCATACGTCTGTTAATAATGCAACTATGCAGTAAAAAAATATTGTTTAGTATTTTGAATTTTTTTCAAAATCTGAAGGTTAACCCCTACAAAATTGAGTTTTTCGATAAATGCTCTATATAATAAAGTTTACACTTTTTAATGTTGTTTCAAATTTTTAACCATATTATACATTTGTATTAATGTATGATAAACTCTCTTGCATGGTACATAGACATCTCTATAGTTCTTAAAAGTTTAATTTAATGAATTTTATATACTACTTAAATCAGTGGACTAAACACTGCAAAAATAGATATTTTCTAGAGAAACGGCCACAACATACATTTCAAACCTCTTTAACCATCATCATATGTCTGTTAAGAATGCAACTATGCAGTAAAAAAATATTGTTTAGTATTTTGAATTTTTTTCAAAATCTGAAGGTTAACTCCTACAAAATTGAGTTTTTCGATAAATGCTCTATATAATGAGTGTTTAAACTTTTTAATGATGTTAAATAATTTATAACCACATTATACATTTGTATTAATGTATGATAAATTCTCTTTCAAGGTACATAGACATCTCTATAGTTTTTAAAATTTTAATTTAAGAAATTTCATATACTACTTAAATCAGCGGACTAAACACTATAAAAATAGATATTTTCTAGAGAAACGGACACAGCATACATTTCAAACCTCTTTGACCATCATCATACGTCTGTTAATAATGCAACTATGCAGTAAAAAAATATTGTTTAGTTTTTGAGTTTTTTTCAAAATCTGAAGGTTAACCCCTACAAAATTGAGTTTTTCGATAAATGCTCTATATAATGATGTTTACACTCCTTAATGTTGTTTAAAAATTTCTAACCACATTATACATTTGTATTAATATATGATAAACTCTATTTCATAGAACATAGACATCACTATAGTTTTTTAAAATTTAATTTAATAAATTTTATATACTACTAAAATCATTGGACTAAACACTATAAAAATAGATATTTTCTAGAGAAACGGACACAACATACATTTAAAACCTCTTTCACCATCATCATATATCTGTTAAGAATGAAACTATGCAATAAAAAAATATTGATAAGTTTTTTTAATTTTTTTTCAAAATCTGAAGGTGCCCATACAAAATTGAGTTTTTCGATAAATGTTTTATATAATGATGTTTACACTCCTTAATGTTGTTTAAAAATTTCTAACCACATTATAAATTTGTATTAATGTATGATTAACTCTCTTTCAAAGAACATAGACATCACTATAGTTTTTAAAATTTTAATTTAATAAATTTTATAGACTACTTAAATCAGTGGACTAAACCCTATAAAATATAGATTCTCTAGAGAAACGGTCACAACATACATTTCAAACTTCTTTGACCATCATCGTATGTCTGTTAAGGATGCAACTATGCAGTAGAAAAAGATTGTCAAGTTTTATGAATTTTTTCAAAATCTGAAGGTTAACCCCTACAAAATTGAGTTTTTCGATAAATGTTCTATATAATGAAGTTTACCCTCTTTAATGTTGTTTAAAAATTTCTAACCACATTATACATTTTTATTAATGTATGATAAACTATCTTTCCTGGTACGTAGACATCTCAATATTTTTAAAAAACTTAGTTTAATAAATTTTATACACTACTTAAATCAATGGACAAAACACTGTAAAATATATATTCTTTAGAGAAACGGACACAATATACATTTCAAACCTCTTTGACCATCATAATATGTATGTTAAGGATGAAACTATGCAATAAAAAAGAATGTCAATTTTTTTGAATTTGTTTCAAAATCTGAAGGTTAACCCCTACAAAATTGAGTTTTTCGATAAATAATCTATATAATGAAGTTTACACTTTTTAATGTTGTTTAAAAATTTATAAACACATTATACATTTGTATTAATGTATGATAAAATCTCTTTCATGGTACATAGACATGTCTATAGTTTTTAAAAATTTAATTTAATAAATTTTATATACTACATAAACCAGTGGACTAAACACTATAAAAATATATATTTTCTAGAGAAACGGACACAACATACATTTCAAACATCTTTGACCATCATCATATATCTGTTAAGAATGCAAATATGCAATAAAAAAATTGTCTAGTTTTTTGAATTTTTTTCAAAATCTGAAGGTTAACCCCTACAAAATTGAGTTTTTCGATAAATGTTCTATATAATGAAGTTTACCCTCTTTAATGTTGTTTAAAAATTTCTAACCACATTATACATTTTTATTAATGTATGATAAACTATATTTCCTGGTACGTAGACATCTCAATATTTTTAAAGTTTAAATTTAATAAATTTTATAGATACTTAAATCAGTGGACTAAACAATATAAAATATATATATTCTCTAGAGAAACGGACACAACATACATTTCAAACTTCTTTGACCATCATCGTATGTCTGTTAAGGATGCAACTATGCAGTAAAAAAAGATTGTCAAGTTTTTTGAATTTTTTTAAAATCTGAAGGTTAACCCCTACAAAATTTAGTTTTTCGATAAATGCTCTATATAATAAGTTTACCCTCTTTAATGTTGTTTAAAAATTTCTAACAACATTATACATTTGTATTAATGTATGATAAACTCTCTTTCCTGATACATAGACATCTCAATATTTTTAAAAAACTTAATTTAATAAATTTTATACACTACTTAAATCAGTGGACTAAACACTATAAAATATATATTCTTAAGAGAAACGGACACAACATACATTTCAAACCTCTTTGACCATCATCATATGTATGTTAAGGACGAAACTATGCAATAAAAAAGATTGTCAATTTTTTTGTATTTCTTTTAAAATCTAAAGGTTAACCCCTACAAAATTGAGTTTTTCGATAAATGCTTTATATAATGATGTTTACACTCCTTAATGTTGTTTAAAAATTTCTAACCACTTTATACATTTGTATTAATGTATGATAAACTCTCTTTCATAGAACGTGGTACATAGACATGTCTATAGTTTTTAAAAATTTAATTTAATAAATTTTATATACTAC
>NC_027752.1:326139-326384 GCF_000695525.1 Brassica oleracea var. oleracea
CTTTGACCATCATCATATATCTGTTAAGAATGCAACTATGCAATAAAAAAAATTGTCAAGTTTTTTAAATTTTTTTCTAAATCTGAAGGTTAACCCCTACTAAATTGAGTTTTTCGATAAATGCTTTATATAATGATGTTTACACTCCTTAATGTTGTTTAAAAATTTCTAACCACATTATACATTTGTATTTATGTATGATAAACTCTCTTTCTTGGAACATAGACATCACTATAGTTTTTAAA
>NC_027752.1:326454-327906 GCF_000695525.1 Brassica oleracea var. oleracea
TCATTTCAAACCTCTTTGACCATCATCATATATCTGTTAAGGATCAAACTATGCAGTAAAAAAAAATTCTCAAATTTTTTGATTTTTTTTCAAAATCTGAAGGTTAGCCCCTACAAAATTAAAGTTTTCGATAAATGCTTTATATAATGAAGTTTACACTTTTTAATGTTGTTTAAAAATTTCTAACCATATTATATATTTGTATAAATGTATGACAAATTCTGTTTCCTGGTACATAGACATCACAATATTTTAAAAATTTTAATTTAATAAATTTTATACACTACTTAAATTAGTGGACTAAACACTATAAAATATATATTCTTTAGAGAACCGGACACAACATACATTTCAAACCTCTTTGACCATCATCATATGTCTGTTAAGGATGAAACTATGCAATAAAAAAGATTGTCAATTTTTTTGAATTTTTTTCAAAATCTGAAGGTTAACCCCTACAAAATTGAGTTTTTCGATAAATGCTCTGTATAATGAAGATTACACTTTTAAATGTTATTTAAACATTTATAACCACATTATACATTTGTATTAATGTATGATAAACTCTCTTTCTTGGAACATAGACATCAGGATAGTTTTTAAAATTTTAATTTAATAAATTTTATATATTATTAAATCACTGGAGTAAACACTATAAAATATATACTCTCTAGAGAAACGGACACAACATACATTTCAAAGCGCTTTGACCATCATCATATGTCTGTTAAGAATGCAACTATTGAATAAAAAAAGATTGTCAAGTTTTTTTGAATTTTTTTCAAAATCTGAAGGTTAACCCCTACAAAATTGAGTTTTTCGATAAATGCTCTGTATAATGAAGATTACACTTTTAAATGTTATTTAAACATTTATAACCACATTATACATTTGTATTAATGTATGATAAACTCTCTTTCTTGGAACATAGACATCAGGATAGTTTTTAAAATTTTAATTTAATAAATTTTATATATTATTAAATCACTGGAGTAAACACTATAAAATATATACTCTCTAGAGAAACGGACACAACATACATTTCAAACCTCTTTGACCATCATCATATGTATGTTAAGGACGAAACTATGCAATAAAAAAGTCTAAAATTTTTTGGATTTTTTTCAAAATCTAAAGGTTAGCCCCTACAAAATTAAATTTTTCGATAAATTCTCAATATAATGAAGTTTACACTCTTTAATGTTGTTTAAAATTTTCTAATCATATTATACATTTGTATTAATGTATGATAAATTCTCTTTCCTGGTACATACATAGACATCTCAATATTTTTAAAAATTTAATTTAATAAATCTTATACACTACTTAAATTAGTGGACTAAACACTATAAAATATATATTCTTTAGAGAACCGGACACAACATACATTTCAAACCTCTTTGACCATCATCATATATCTGTTAAGGATGCAACTATGCAGTAAAAAAAAAT
>NC_027752.1:327924-400258 GCF_000695525.1 Brassica oleracea var. oleracea
ATTTTTTTTCAAAATCTGAAGGTTAGCCCCTACAAAATTGAGTTTTTCGATAAATGCTCTATATAATAAAATTTACACTTTTTAATGTTATTTAAACATTTATAACCACATTATACATTTGTGTTAACGTATGATAAACTATCTTTCATGTTACATTGACATCTCTATAGTTTTTAAAAATTTAATTGAATAAGTTTTATATACTACTTAAATCAGTGGACTAAACACTATAAAAATAGATATTTTCTAGAGAAACGGACACAACATACATTTCAAAGCTCTTTGACCATCATCATATGTCGGTTAAGAATGAAAATATGCAATAAAAAAAGATTGTCAAGTTTTTTGAATTTTTTTTCAAAATCTGAAGGTTAACACTTACAAAATCGAGTTTTTCGATAAATGCTCTATATAAAGATGTTTACACACCTTAATGTTGTTTAAAAATTTCTAACTACATTGTACATTTGTATTAATGTATGATAAACTCTCTTTGATAGAACATAGACATCACTATAGTTTTTAAAAAATTAATTTAATAAATTTTATATACTACTTAAATCAATGATTAAACACTATAAAAATAGATATTTTCTAGAGAAATAGACACAACATACATTTCAAACCTCTTTGACCATCATCATATATTTGTTAAGAATGCAACTGTGCAATAAAAAAATTGTCATGTTTTTTGAATTTTTTTCAAAATCTGAAGGTTAACCCCAACAAAATTGAGTTTTTCGATAAATGCTTTATATAATGAAGTTTACACTCTTTAATGTTGTTTAAAAATTTCTAACCATATTATACATTTGTATTAATGTATGATAAATTCTCTTTCCTGGTACATAGACATCTCAATATTTTTAAAATTTTAATTTAATAAATTTTATACACTACTTAAATTGGTGGACTAAACACTATAAAATATATATTCTCTAGAGAAATGGACACAACATTCATTTCAAACCTCTTTGACTATCATCATATGTCTGTTAAGGATGAAACTATGCAATAAATAAGATTGTCAATTTTTTTGAATTTTTTTTCAAAATCTGAAGGTTAGCCCCTACAAAATTAAGTTTTTCGATAAATTCTCTATATAATGAAGTTTACACTTTTTAATGTTATTTAAACATTTATAACCACATTATACATTTGTGTTAATGTATGATAAACTATCTTTCATGTTACATAGACATCTCTATAGTTTTTAAAAATTTAATTGATTAAGTTTTATATACTACTTAAAACAGTGGACTAAACACTATAAAAATAGATATTTTCTAGAGAAACGGACACAACATACATTTCAAACTTCTTTGACCATCATCATTTATCTGTTAAGGATGAAACTATGCAATAAAAAAAATTGTCAATTTTTGTGAATTTTTTTCAAAATCTGAAGGTTAGCCCCTACAAAATTGAGTTTTTCAATAAATACAGATGTTTACACTCCTTAATGTTGTTTAAAAATTTCTAACTACATTGTACATTTGTATTAATGTATGATAAATTCTCTTTCCTGGTACATAGACATCTTCATATTTTTTTTAAAAATTAATTTAATAAATTTATACACTACTTAAATCAGTGGACTAAACACTATAAAAATAGATATTTTCTAGAGAAAAAGACACAACATATATTTCAAACCTCTTTGACCATCATCATATATTTGTTAAAAATGCAACTATGCAATAAAAAAAATAGTCAAGTTTTTTGATTTTTTTTCAAAATCTAAAGGTAAACCCCTACAAAATTGAGTTTTTCGATAAATGCTTTATATAACGATGTTTACACTCCTTAATGTTGTTTAAAAATTTCTAACCACATTATACATTTGTATTAATGTATGATAAACTCTCTTTCTTGGAACATAGACATCACTATAGTTTTTAAAATTTTAATTTAAAAAATTTTATATATTATTAAATTACTGGAGTAAACACTATAAAATATATACTCTCTAGAGAAACGGATACAACATACATTTCAAACATCTTTGACCATCATCATATATCTGTTAAGGATGCAACTATGCAGTAAAAAAAAATCTCAAATTTTTTGGATTTTTTTCAAAATCTGAAGGTTTGCCCCTACAAAATTAAATTTTTCAATAAATGCTCTATATAATGAAGTTTACACTCTTTAATGTTGTTTAAAAATTTCTAACCATATTATACATTTGTATTAATGTATGATAAATTCTCTTTCCTGGTACATAGACATCTCAATATTTTTAAAATTTTAATTTAATAAATTTTATACACTACTTAAATTAGTGGACTAAACACTATAAAATATATATTCTTTAGAGAAACGGACACAACATACATTTCAAACTTCTTTGACCATCATCATTTATCTGTTAAGGATGAAACTATGCAATAAAAAAAATTGTCAATTTTTGTGAATTTTTTTCAAAATCTGAAGGTTAGCCCCTACAAAATTGAGTTTTTCAATAAATACTCTACATAATGAAGTTTACACTTTTTAATGTTATTTAAACATTTATAACCACATCTTAATGGTGTTTAAAAATTTCTAACCACATTATAGATTTGTAATAATTTATGATAAGCTCTCTTTCTTGGAACATAGACATCACTATAGTTTTTAAAATTTTAATTTAATAAATTTTATATACTATTAAATCACTGGAGTAAACACTATAAAATATATATATTCTCTAGAGACACGGACACAGCATACATTTCAAACCTCTTTGACCATCATCATATGTCTGTTAAGAATGCAACTATGCAATAAAAAAATATTGTCAAGTTTTTTGAATTTTGTTCAAAATCTGAAGGTTAACACCTCTACAAAATTGAGTTTTTCGATAAATGCTTTATATAATGATGTTTACACTCCTTAATGTTGTTTAAAAATTTCTAACTACATTATACATTTGTATTAATGTATGATAAACTCTCTATCATAGAACATAGACATCACTATAGTTTTTAAAATTTTAATTTAATAAATTTTATAAACTACTTAAATCAGTGGACTAAACACTATAAAATATATATTCTCTAGAAAAACGGACACAACATAAATTTCAAACTTCTTTGACCATCATCGTATGTCTGTTAAGGATGCAACTATGTAGTAAAAAAAGATTGTCAAGTTTTTTTAATTTTTTTCAAAATCTGAAGGTTAACCCCTACAAAATTGAGTTTTTCGATAAATGCTCTATATAATGATGTTTACACTCTTTAATATTGTTTAAAAATTTCTAACCACATTATACATTTGTATTAATGTATGATAATCTCTCTTTCCTGATACATAGACATCTCAATATTTTTTAAAAATTTAATTTAATAAATTTTATACACTACTTAGATCAGTGGACTAAACACTATAAAATATATATTCTTTAGAGAAACGGACACAACATACATTTCAAACTTCTTTGACCATCATCATATGTCTGTTAAGGATGCAACTATGCAGTAAAAAAGATTGTCAATTATTTTGAATTTTTTTCAAAATCTGAAGGTTAACCCCTACAAAATTGAGTTTCTCGATACATGCTCTATATAATGATGTTTACACTCTTTAATTTTGTTTTAAAATTTCTAACCACATTATACATTTGTATTAATGTATGATAAACTCTCTTTCCTGGTACATAGACATCTTCATATTTTTTTTAAAAATTAATTTAATAAATTTATACACTACTTAAATCAGTGGACTAAACACTATAAAATATATATTCTTTAGAGAAACGGACACAACATACATTTCAAACCTCCTTTACCATTATCATATATCTGTTAAGAATGCATATATGCAGTAAAACAATTGTCAAGTTTTTTGAATTTTTTTTCAAAATCTGAAGGTTAACCCCTACAAAATTGAGTTTTTCGATAAATGCTTTATATAATGATGTTTACACTCCTTAATGTTGTTTAAAAATTTCTAACCACTTTATACATTTGTATTAATGTATGATAAACTCTCTTGTTTGGAACATAGACATCACTATAGTTTTTAAAATTTTAATTTAATAAATTGTATATACTATTAAATCACTCGACTAAACACTATAAAATATATATTCTCTAGAGAAACGGACACAATATACTTTTCAAACCTCCTTGACCATCATCATAAGTCTGTTAAGGATGCAACTATGCAGTAAGAAAAATTGTAAAATTTTTTGATTTTTTTTTTCAAAATCTGAAGGTTAACCCCTACAAAATTGAGTTTTTCAATAAATGTTCTATATAATTAAGTTTACCCTCTTTAATGTTGTTTAAAAATTTCTAACCACATTATATGTTTGTATTAATGTATGATAAACCCTCTTTCCTTGTACATAGACATTTCAATATTTTTTAAAAATTTAATTTAATATATTTATACACTATAAAATATATATTCTTTAGAGAAACGGACACAACATACATTTCAAACCTCTTTGACCATCATCATATGTCTGTTAAGGATGAAACTATGCAATAAAAAAGATTGTCAATTTTTTTTTGTTTCAAAATCTAAAGGTTAACCCCTACAAAATTGAGTTTTTCGATAAATGCTCTATATAATGAAGTTTACACTTTTTAATGTTATTTAAACATTTATAACCACATTATACATTTGTATTAATGTATTATAAACTCTCTTTCATGTTACATAGACATCTCTATAGTTTTAAAAATTTTAATTTAATAAGTTTTATATACTACTTAAATCAGTGGACTAAACATTATAAAAATATATATTTTCTAGAGAAATGGACACAACATACATTTCAAACCTCTTTAACCATCATCATATGTCTGTTAAGAATCCAACTATGCAATAAAAAAATATTGTCAAGTTTTTTGAATTTTTTCAAAATCTGAAGGTTAACTCCTACAAAATTGAGTTTTTCGATAAATACTCTATATAATGATGTTTACACTCCTTAATGTTGTTCAAAAATTTATAACCACATTATACATTTGTATTAATGTATGATAAACTCTCTTTCATGGAACATGGACATCACTATAGTTTTTAAAATTTTAATTTAGTAAATTTTATATACTACTTAAATCACTGGATTAAACACTATAAATATATATTCTCTAAAGAAACGGACACAACATACATTTTAAACCTCTTTGACCATCATCATATGTCTGTTAGGGATGCAACTATGCAGTAAGAAAAATTGTCAAATGTTTTGAATTTTTTTCAAAATCTGAAGGTTAACCCCTACAAAATTGAGTTTTTCAATAAATGTTCTATATAATTAAGTTTACCCTCTTTAATGTTGTTTAAAAATTTCTAACCACGTTATACATTTGTATTAATGTATGATAAACTCTCTTTCCTGGTACATAGACATCTCAATATTTTAAAATTTAATTTAATAAATTTTATACACTACTTAAATCACTGGACTAAACACTATAAAATATATATTCTTTAGAGAAACGGACACAACATACATTTTAAACCTCTTTGACCATCATTATATGTATGTTAAGGATGAAACTATGCAGTAAAAAAGAATGTCAATTTTTTTGAATTTGTTTCAAAATCTGAAGGTTAACCCCTACAAATTTGAGTTTTTCGATAAATGTTCTATATAATGAAGTTTACACTTTTTAATATTGTTTAAAAATTTATAAACACATTATACATTTGTATTAATGTATGATAAACTCTCTTTCATGGTACATAGACATGTCTATAGTTTTTAAAAATTTAATTTAATAAATTTTATATACTACATAAATCAGTGGACTAAACACTATAAAATATATATTTTCTAGAGAAACGGACACAACATACGTTTCAAACCTCTTTGACCATCATCATATATCTGTTAAGAATGCAACTATGCAAAAAAAAAATTGTCAAGTTTTTTGAATTTTTTTCAAAATCTGAAAGTTAACCCTTACAAAATTGAGTTTTTCGATAAATGCTTTATATAATGATGTTTACACTCCTTAATGTTGTTTAAAAATTTCTAACCACATTATACATTTGTATTAATGTATGATAAACTTTCTTTCTTGGAACATAGATATCACTATAGTTTTTAAAATTTTAATTTAATAAATTTTATATACTATTAAATCAGTGGACTAAACATTATAAAATATATATTCGCTAGAGAAATGGACACAACATACATTTCAAACCTCTTTGACCATCATTATATATCTGTTAAGGATGCAACTATGCAGTAAAAAAAATTGTAAAATTTTTTGAATTTTTTTCAAAATCTGAAGGTTAGCCCCTACAAAATTAAATTTTTCGATAAATACTCTATATAATGAAGTTTACACTCTTTAATGTTGTTTAAAAATTTCTAACCATATTATACATTTGTATTAATGTATGATAAATTCTCTTTCCTAGTACATAGACATCTCAATATTTTTTAAACACTGCTTAAATTAGTGGACTAAACACTATAATATATATATTCTTTAGAGAAACGGACACAACATACATTTCAAACCTCTTTGACCATCATCATATGTCTGTTAAGGATGAAACTAAGCAACAAAAAAAATTGTCAATTTTTTTGAATTTTTTTCAAAATCTGATGGTTAACCCCTACAAAATTGAGTTTTTCGATAAATGCTCTATATAATGATGTTTACACTCCTTAATGTTGTTTAAAAATTTCTAACCACATTATACATTGTATTAATGTATGATAAACTCTTTTTCATGGAACATAGACATCACTATATTTTTTAAATTTTAATTTATTAAATTTTATGTACTACTTAAATCAGTGGAATAAACACTATAAAAATAGATATTTTCTAGAGAAACAGACACAAAATACATTTCAAACTTCTTTAACCATCATCATATGTCTGTTAAGAATGCAACTATGCAATAAAAAAAAATTGTCAAATTTCTAGAATTTTTTTCAAAATCTGAAAGTTAACCCCTACTAAATTGAGTTTTCGATAAATGATCTATATAATAAAGTTTACACTCTTTAATGTTGTTTAAAAATTTCTAACCACATTATACATTTGTATTAATGTAAGATAAGCTCTCTTTCCTGGTACATAGACATCTCAATATTTTTTAAAAATTTAATTCAATAAATTTTATACACTACTTTAATTTAATGAAGATTTAATATGAACATAGATTGTTCAGATTTAACTTTCACGTTAATTTTTCTCAAAATCAATAAAAATGCTTGAAAACCATTAGTTCGAATATTTTCTTTGTATCATCCTAACATAAAAAAAAGATTGTTATTTTTAATCCTTGTCATTAGAGATATCAGAAAAGACGTGAATAAATCTTAGCCATAGTAAGACTTCCGAAGTATCTGGTTCTATGAGCAATCTTTAACACTATTCAGAGTTTTATATAACCAAGACGTCAATAGTTGCTCAAAAAAAAAAAAAAGTTGCTCAAAAAAAAAAAACCAAGACGTCAATAAAACTAAAGCAAAGGCTGCAGATCACAAAATCTGGCTAAAAAGTTGATGAACCTGTGGCACAATCACTTAGTTGAACTCACTCTACTAAGAATCCATATTTCAAGGAGGCCAAAAATCACAACAAAAGACAGATTCTCAAGCAAGTCCCAAGGGCTTCTTTAACATAATAAATAGATGCTATTTTTTTTTGTAAAGCGAGTTGTCTACTTTTTGACAAATAAAAAAAAAACTTCTAAAATCCTAGCCTGGAGGATTGTTACAGGTTATCTTCTTCACTACAAACTTACTTCTTGATCTTCTCCAAAAGGCTATCTACCTGATGATGTTCTTGAACTTGATTGCTCTCTAGAGAGAGCTGAGACCAGCTTCTCTTTAGTCACCTCTTCGGATTTGATCACAAACGTATGCAACACTACGTCCTGTGGAACCTCCAGTTTCGAATTAATCACTTCCACTTTAGCCTCTTCAAACGCGTGGAAGATCCTCGACGCCGGATGAGAATCCAACGCACAGTTAACCGTCACCGCCACATCTTCACCCGCCGTTTGAACGTTAACGGCCGGCGGCTCCAAGCAGATGAGAGGGTTAGAGCTATAGCCCAGCTTCTCCCTCTCAGCTTCCATAACCTTGAGCTTAGCGTAAAGCTCGTTAATGTAAGAGACAGCGTCTCCCAACAAGGAGGCTTTGTCCATCTTCGAAATGTTTGGAACAACTGATCTCAGGGCGTAGAACCTCTGGTTAAGCTTCTCACGCCGTTGCCTCTCCGCTTCCACGTGGTTCAGAGCTTCAGCTCTTCCGTTGGCAGGTCTCCTCCCGCGTTTCCTCGGTCTGTTGTCGCCGCCAGACTCATCAGCACCGCCAACAAGATCAGCCCAATCCGCTCCTCCTCCTCCTCCGTCTGAGTTATTGTCAGAAGGCCTGGAACTTGCGCCGGAGAAATCAATCTGTATCTGAGCAGGAGGAAGCAGCCTGTGAGATGATGATGATTGCTGCAAAGGGAGAAACTTGAAATCTTCCCTGCTAGGAGCTTCTGGAGGGATCCAAGTAGAAGTAGACATCAGAGTGTTGTTGTTGGTAGTGATGGGATTAGAGAACATAAACCTGTTGTTGTTTCCATCTAATAATCTCTTGGGAACTCTGTTATCATCCATTTTCCTAACTGTCAGTTTCTCTCTGAACTGCCTATGTTGCTGCTGATGCTGATGATGAAAACCAGAAGAACTGTGCAGATCCTTGCCGAATATCTTCGAGGAACTGTTATCATCATTATGATTAGCCACAACAACAGGTAATCTAACCGGAGGAGGAGGTGGAGGAGGAGGACTCGAAAACGACAATCTTATAGACGACAATGACTCATCACTATGAGGCAAACAAGAAGTAGACCCCAACTCAACAACGCCAATATCAGTAGGAACCAAAACAACAGTCTGTATCCCCGCAGACTTAGCAAGAAACGATCTAACGCAGTAATCAGAACCGGAATTAACCAAATCCGATAACCAAACGGGCTGAGCAGAGTGGAAACACTTGCCAGGGCCACCTTGGCCGCGAGGGAAAGAGAAGTACATTGAAGCGAGAAGAAACATCTCAGTGTCCGTAACTCTATCGAGCACCAAAGCGCAGCTATCTTCTTCATCATCCAACCCACCGAACAAAGCGTGAAGCTTTTGGAGCACTCTCTTGCGCAGAGTCTGGTGAGTTTCTTCTTCTCTCCCCATGGAAAGCATCCTCATCATCTCCGACCTCTCTCCGTCTTTAGGCTCTCTGCAAGAGCCGTCGCCCCAGCAGAGGACCAAATCTCCGGACTTTGACCGAGAGACCTGCCAGAAAATGGCGTAGTTCCAGGAGAAGTTGGAGGAGTTTGGGGTCTCCACGAGATCCGAGAGCTTGTTCTGGAGATTGTCGTCGCTTCCGACGGTCATCAGGAGGTTAGCGTTTGGAACGGAGTTTGAAAGCAAGTAATCGAGAGCCTTTTTGCCGAGCAGGGAAGCAACAATCGCTTTATCATCTTCGTTCCACACGCTGCTGCTGCTATTATTATTATTATTATTATTATTATTATTATTACTACTCATCTCTCTAATTTGATAAAAAAAAAACCGAAGCTTTGTTTGATTTCAACGAGAAGAAGAAAAGCGGAGATCTTTCTCCAGGAAAAACAGAGTGTTGCTGGTCAAATCCGAGAAGAAACCAACAGGCTTTGTTGCATGGAACAACACCAGAGATCTCAGATCTTGTCCTGTTTTTTTTTTTTTTTTTAAACATTTAAACCAAAAACACATTAAAAAAAAAAACACAATCCAAAAAAAACATAAGAAGAAGAAGAAGAATGATATATGTTATTACCAATAAATTCTACTTCAACGAGAATTGATTTCATCAAGTTTCCTTCCTCAGCTCTCTTTCGTCGCCGTGTCCTCTTAATTGAATTGAATTGAATTCAAGAGAGAGAGAGAGAGAGAGAGAGAAATAACGCATGTTCTTCCTTCTCTCTTTTTATTTTATTTTATTTTTTTACTTCTCTCTATTTAGGAAAACATGACTTTGCAACTTAACTACGGTTCCATCTTAACCACCTAGTATAGTTTTAAACTAAACCGGGTCTGGTCGAGCGAGCTACGGTTTTTGTGTCTCTGTCTCCTGTCTTTGACTGTATGAAACAAATATGTATATTCAAATAAGGGTTTTTGATTAATTGATAATCAGATCTAGCTCTCAAAACCGTATATAGATCTAAAACCTGTATCTGACACCCTTGATTAGATTCTCTATTCCAGCACATCATATCTGAATGCAAAAATGGAAACACAACCCCCAAAATTAGTAATTTTGCTTTTACATCTACTCAAAGCAAGTCCGGTGGTCAATCATCTGAAACATTGACCCAACCCTATTCACGTTATTCATACTAGGCTTTACATTTTTTTTTTTTTAATGTCAAACTATACGTTTTCATATAATCCATTTTTCACGTTTATATAACTACTGAGTTTAAGGTCGACTAGGCTTACGCAAGAGACGTGAACAGGCAATGCGAGCAACTACTGAGTTTTTTTTTTATAACTTATAGAAAATGCGACGTCTTCTCCGTTTGAATTATTATGGAGGTCTAATACTAGTTAATTAAAAACCAATAATATGAAAAAGACAAGTCGATTTAATATAGAGGGCTTTAAAAATTCGGCAAGAGGCGTGAAAACCATGTGATATTTACGTGGATCAAGGCGATGACCAAGAATGAGAAGAACGTGAGATGCATTTAATTTTCTTGGATCTTTTATTTTCCAATATAACGCCTCCACTTTCTTTCTTTTTTCAATTTTTGCCTGCACCTCTTCGTGTATTAAATTTTTTCATCATCTCGCACAACAACAACTAAACACACACTGTAAATAGAGGTTTCACTATTGACATAAATTGTCACATTATCATCAACAACTAAACTAGGGGTCATGAAATTCTCGTATGCAAAAGCGAGTTACAACAACTTGGTTATGGAAAATGGAGTCACGAGTGGGTTATAATATATGGCGGTGGTGGGAAAAACACAGCAAAAAGCGGGGACCGCGTGATTCACGTGCTTAAAGAATCCTTTAACTCAGACGCGGGTCCTACCTTCCCCTAAGTCAACAACGACAACAATCTCCGAAGTCTAAGACAGCTCATGTTGAAAATGGGCCAGTGTTACGGACGGATTTATTCAATGAGCCTATTGTTCTATTGGGTAGGATATGGGCTGAGATTGCCGTACTAGGTTAGCATTTCTTAATGACCCATCTACTCATATTTAGCATTTCAAATTATAATGGGCTGGGTCTTGCTAAAATCATATATCTATCTAATATGTATAAAACTTTCATTTTTAAATGATCAAGTTTGGTTAGACCTTTACAAGAGATTGTAAAATGTTGATTGAGATAGATGCTCTGTTGTAGATAAGGCATATTTTGAACGGCAACTATGAAATTTGTTACATATTACAGCATAGAAATATCTGCACAGCAAACTAGAATAACGAATACTTTGTTTATATCGTCCGTTTATAGCCAACATAATCACTCTGACACTCTTCACAGCTAAATGTAATTTTATTTTTAAACTCTTCTTTTCTAGGAATCACAAATTGGCGTCCACACAATCGAGCAAGCAGATATCTATATTCACTTGTCAAAATGAAATCCGTGTTTAACTTCTACAAAAATCGTCACCTTTTTAGTAACAACCAAAACATAATCATATAAAACTACTTTGCATCACGAAAAGGAAAAAGCACCGACCAAAACTTAATGCTCATCGTAAGGAAAAGACAAAAAAAAAACTTAAATCTCATCAGGCCATTAAAAACACGTCAACATACATTGTTACAATTTCAGTTGCTTCGTGTTTACAAAACGAGCAAGTGTAGAAATTGGTTCAAGAAAGCACCTGAAGACAACCCGATATATCTCTAATTGGTAGTAAAGCCGCATATTATCTGATGTAAGAAGAACGAGGGTTTTGTAACTCCTCTTGCTAGCTATTTCCCAATTGAGAGTATATATATTATATTTTCTTCACAGTATTACATGTACGTGGATCAACTTTAAATATTTTAAGTATTTCCTTGTTTATATGTGTGATATTTATTGTTTTATTATATATATAGACGTGATGGTTTAAAAAGTTGAAGCCATATATTTCAGGTGATACTTATCAAGTGCCCTTTAGATGTTAATAGATAAATAAATCACCGTACGAAGACGTGAGTTTTCTTGTGATAGTCATATTCTTCTTGAAATCCATATATGGTTTATTCATATAAGCTTAGAGCATCATTAGTAATGGTTTCTAAATCAAATCTCTGAATAATAAATTTAATAGTATTTTAACATAAGACAGTTTAAAATTAAAACAAAAAAATGTTAAAGTTTGCTGGATAAACACGCGTAGGAAAAATTATTTCTAGGTCTCGGACTGGGATACCCCAGGTTAAACAAAAAAAAAAAAATTATTTCTTCAACAAGTTGAAAAGTATCTTCTTCCCGAAACATTCCTCTGCTTTTCTATCGTTTCTCTCCTGCTTTTGATTTATATATTATTTTTTACTATCAGAAACTCTTACGAGAATAGACCATTGCAAACCTATATGTGACATGGTTTACTGTTATAGTCAGGGGCGGATCCAGCCACATAACTAGTATGGGGCACACATTATATAAAATGTTTAAATCAAGGAAATTTACATAAATTGTATGTTAACTATTGAAGCAAAACAAAATTTTGTCTGTGGCACTTGCCACACCTATGGCCTTCCTGCGTCCGCCCCTGGTTATAGCAGTCGTAAAAATACCATGCAGGGTATAGTTTTATTCTTTTTGAAACGTTGATTTAACAGCAAGTAAAATTGTAAAAGAAAACTTGTTAAGTAGTATTATTCTGGTTTCTGAGTGGCATAGAGCCATAGACTAGAGTTTAGACTATGGTCCCTCCGAAAATGAATTAATGCTCTCTTTTTTTGGGATAAAAGCAACCTGTGGACCTGCGCTACCGAAAAATACGAAGTAACAGAAAATTAATAAGTTAACAATTAGGAAAGAAAAGGCTTCTTTGTAGATATATTTTCACGATAATGGCATGCATGCACAAAAAATAACACCTAATAAAGCGATTTCCATTAATAGAAATCAACATAACATGAATCACTTTTCTTTGCCGAAGTTTGTCTAAAATTTTTGGATACATTTGTATTAAACAAATGTTCACCATCATGCCCTTTCTCAAAGAAAAACAAATGTTCACTACGAAAGGTAATTTCCATGTGTATATATTGTCAAGAGATGAGATGTAAGCTACTAAGAGCAACATTATCGGGACTTTTTAAATCCACTTCTTAGTGTATTTGAGTCGAAAAATAAATCAAAAACAATGAAAATGGTTACTAACAGGCCTTAATTAAGAAGTTTCTGCGGACGTCTTTAAGTGCCTTGTGGCAGAGTTAAGAGATGAGAGGTAAAATGTTTTGGGGGTTTTTTTTCTGCTAACGAGTTATAGACATTCAGTTCATAATTTTCCGGTCCTTTTTGTTAAAGAAAACTAGAAGATATTAGATGATGATGTTAGTTAATCCTTTTCCTGCGATCAAATACTTTAGCTTTTTACGTCATCTTTATAAAATATATAACCATAATATATGCATGTTCATTAATTACGCAATATATAACCATAATATATGCATGTTCATTTGAAGAGATGGTGCTATTTATTTTTATTTTACTTGACTACAGACATACAGGACAGGGCAACAGCAACACCAGTACCTTAAGCTATTGAAAACATTTCCCCACCACTCCCGAATGCTAGGAGACATAGATTAGACATAAAAACTTTTTTTGGTTTAATTTGACATATAAACTCTTATCACTGGAGAGACATTAATAAACCATGATCATAAATTTTGTTCTTATGAGATATTTGCAATGGCGTTTACTACTAAAACTATTTATTACTGGTTGAACTTGATTCAGCTAATTATTAACCCATGGGCAGGCCAACATCCATATATGCATATATGCGAACACAATAATCTACAACACTAGCTCTCATGCTTAGTTAATTGAATTATCTTATTAATTAAAGCTTCACTAATTTACCATATATCCAACTAAGTAATCAGCGGTATTTTTGGAAAAGGGTTTGATAATCTAATTATGGAGCTATAGCCGGAGGGTATTCATGTAAATTCGTATGGAGAAGAGTAACGCTTTTGGTTAGAACATGAGATTGGATGAGATTATAAATGTTGAACAGTGTGTGACTAACCACATAACAAACTCTTTGTGTTACAAGAAAGAATGAAACTATCTCCACCACAACCACCAGCACTTAATAACAACGACCCAACAGCCGCTGCTTCTGCCGTTAAATCTTGCGGCGGAGGCGGTGGAGAAACCTTCTCGACGACGAGGCATCCAGTGTACCACGGAGTTCGCAAACGCCGATGGGGAAAGTGGGTTTCCGAGATTAGAGAGCCCCGGAAAAAATCTAGGATTTGGCTCGGATCTTTTCCGGTGCCGGAGATGGCAGCTAAAGCCTACGACGTGGCCGCGCTTTGTCTGAAAGGAAGAAAAGCTCAGCTTAATTTCCCCGACGAAATCGACGATCTTCCTCGACCTTCGACATGTACTGCCAGGGATATCCAAGTCGCCGCGGCCAAAGCTGCCAACGCCGTCAAGATCACTAAAACGGGAGATGACGTGGCAGATATCGACGACGGAGATGATTTCTGGTCAGGCATAGAGCTGCCCGAGCTTATTATGACCGGAGGTGGGTGGTCACCGGAGCTTTTCGTTTCCGGAGAAGATGCCACGTGGGTGGTCGACGGTGACTCGTATCAGTATCAGTTCATGGCGTGTCTGTGAGTGTAGTTGTCTTGTCGACTGTGTCGTATTCGCTATACGTGTGCGCTGTATTGTTATTGTGTTGGATAGATCGATTTAATGCAACTATATTATATTTTTATGCATTTTTATTTTATTTGTTTCTAGTTTTATTGTTTTATATGATTAATAAATATATACCCTGTTAGGTTTGTATGATCTGGACGTATATGTATGTTATTATATACAGTTTTGATTACATAAAATTGCTTGCATGAAGGACTAAAGTTTTAGGGTTTTATTCTTGGATAAACAAACGATGTACTAAACTTTTTTTTCTTTTTTTAAAAAATTAGAGCTTGATTAGTTTTACGAAAAACTATGAACCGAAACGTAAGAATAGAAATATACATATGCGAGGAAAAGAAATTCGCTACCTAGCATAGTTTCCAATTTGGTACAATATTTCTGTCATTGTTCAAGCAATAGTGTTCAGACCATTATCCATATTTGATATCAAAATTATCATTTTTAGTTACTATTGATATCTGTCGTATTTTATTTGTTTTGTTATTCCATAAAAAAAAGGGAACCGAACTACATAAATGAAGCATTGGATTCGAGATTGATTTATCGTGGTGTGGTTGGAACTATATATATTCGGGTATATACAGAAGATTTTACATATTTTAATCGTATAAAAATGTAAAATTCTATCATTTTCGTCGATATGTTATTTTGTGCGTAAATATTAAGTTTTACACTGGAAACAAGATAACAAGAACCTAAGGAACAAAGAGGATGCAAGATATATATATATATATATATATATATATATATATAGAAACGCTAATTAATTTTTTCTTTTTTGACGTCGTATAGAAACGCTAATTAATACAACCAAAATACAATTTAAGGAGTGAAGAGTATTTAATTATGTGGTGAGATGGTTAGGAGCTGATCTAGCCATCCCGGAGTATTCGATGGATGGCCTGCCTAATGGTTAGAGGATGCGATGAAGTCGTAGAGAAGATGCGAGCATTATGTTGTATCCGAAAATTAGAGATTCTTGAAAGAGCTTAGTGATGATGACTGGTGAGAGTGCTGAAGCGTTACGATCGACAACTTAAGATTTTACTTGGATCCGTTACAACTTATTATTTATCTAATTCAATAATAATCACTATTTTTTTTTTATAAAATAATTTTCTTCTTCTAATATCTCTTTTCGCTTTTCAATTAGGGCTTTTTCATGTAGTAGTTAGTTTCCAGTATATCACTTAACGAACAAATACACATATATAATCGATAGGTGACAAAAGAAAAAACTGAATGACCAACCGGAAGATTTGAGCATTCAATACGAGGAAAATTAAAAGGACGGGCTGTAGCCTCTTCAAGCTTCATTGGTTTTTTACCTTCACTACGACTCGGAAGCTTTATTGGTCTTTACCTTCTCAACGACGCATAAGCTTCGGAGACTTTCCCTAAGCTCTGACATAATCACATAAACAAGTAATTATATTATACCGAATACCAACTAGTTAACGTTCTGGCATGTGCATATTAGGCTGCAGTACTGTAATAGTATAATGTTCATGTAGGACACAGGACAAGACGAGAACGCGGAAATGGTACCCGCATGGTACCAAGAGCTGTCTGGCTGAGTGATATTTGATACAACACGTGTTGAATAATTAATCACGTCTAAAACGATACTCGAATTTATTGTTTCAGACAGGGATTTGGTGGACTTGAATTCAACTAGCTACACTCTGGAGCTATTTAGTGGTTTAGAAATCGACCGTATATATATATATATAGCGTCCAAGAAAATCGAATATTGGTTTCTGCAAAATGGAAAAAATGTTGTTTAATTCTGAACTGTTGGACTACGAAATGATCAATAAAATATCTTTATCTTGGAAATTTATTCACACATTTGTATTACTTAAAAAAAATCATTATGGGTGAATTATTTGTTGTCAAAAACAAAAAAGAAGTCCCAAAAATTGTTAGCAGAATGGATCACAATTAGTTAATTGGAGCATATATAGGCCCTGCTTTGTAATCTGAATTTGAAAAATGGTTAGAAATTATGAAAATGTACCAACATTCTTAAGCCTTCGATACATTTCCATGTTTCAATCTCTTTTCTTCTCAGTTTTGTATAAAGAGAGGGATCTAACCAAAATAACCTTCCAAAGAAGGTATACCCAAACATATATACATGAAGACAACACACATGCACACAATTTTAGAGGCAAAGCGAAAGTTCTAAGACTCTTGTAAATATCAGTGATAAAAGAAAATACATTTTGAAGATTCTAGAAGGGAAACAACCATCCAACAGTCCAACCTAAGAACAGACCAGCACCAATGAGACTAAACCCTAAAGCAAAAGCCACCATATATCTTCTACCAATCTCAACCATTTTATTCTTCTTCCCTCTCTGCTTCCTCTTCTTCAGATTCACTCCTTTGATCTGCCCTAGTTCTTCTTCCTCCTCCTTCTTCATCTGCCGATAGTTAGCTTCCATTTCAAGAAGCTTTAACCATTCTTTATAAGCCAACAAGTGACTCGCTTGTCTCAAAAAGATTGTCATCACAAGTTCTTTTTCAGCGCAAGCTTCCCTGGCCGTTTTCTCTGCTTCTCTTGCTCTCGTTTGAGAATGCCTTAATGCTTCTAAAATTTGAGCTTTGCTAAGATCATCACTCATAAGAGAAGACTTTGGACTCGTGTTCTTGCTCTCTGTGCTACCACTGCTACTCAGAGATCTCTCAAACGGTTCACCCCAAGAAACTTGTTTACACGGCGATTTCACCAGTGTTTTAAACCATTTTTCGCCACTGGTGCAGTCAATCCTCTTGTGGAGCTTCTGGGGAGGAAGAAGATCACAGTTTTGAATATTATAGTCAAGGGATCTAGTCGCCACCAAGAGAGCTAATTCGTCTTTATCCGTAGTGCTTCTCCACCACGGTGTTGCAGCTATATCTTTCTTGCTCATAAAGCTATAGTCTGCCACTTCTTGTTCTCTTATCCCAATCAAGTCGACGAATTGATGTAGTTTCTTGCATTTGGTAGCATCTTCAAAGAAAGTGTTTGCAATCTCCTCATCGAATCCAGATGATCCCTTAAGCCACCATTTGGTATCGCAAGAGAAATCTCCAAAACTTCCAGAAAAAAGCTGCCTTTTTCAGTGTTGCCCGAAGAAGAACGTTGATGATGATGACAAGAAGCTAACCTCGGAGCCATTTTAGAATCTTCATGAACAACAAAGCAACGACCTGCTGATGTTCTTTGCCACAATGCTCTTGCTTCAGCTGCTCCCATTTACTAGATCAATCACCTAAAAGTAAACTAAGAAAGCTTTAAAATAATAATAATAAGAAGACAAATATTCGATTTGTGGATTACATCCAAACTTTATATCCTTCTTCTTTCCCTAGAACCCGCAATAGAACACATAAAACAAAAGTAAAAAGGAGTTTATTCTGATTTTTCTTTTTGGGATCGCTTGCTACTTACGAGATTGCTTCTAAGCAAAATGATTAATTCATATACAAGCGACTGATTTCAAGAATTTTAATCAAACAATAACACGCAAGTCTTGCTATCACCAATTCAACTTAATATGAAATTCTGAGAAGTTTCCACAGATACAGCAACAGGAATATAAATATCATTGCATAAATCAATAAAAAAAAACAATTCAACTTGTTCTTTATAAAAGAAAAAGTATCGGAACAAACAAAGTTAAATTTTGGAATTTCTCTGAAAATTAAAAAAATAAGAAGCATACCTTTAAGTTGAACTCATTGCTGAAACCAAGCAGATTAACCAAAAGAACAGAGAGTTTCCAAATAAAAATAAAAAATCAGACTCGAAAAGAGAAACGTAGGAGTAAGCTTTGTATAATAGACTTTTTTAAAAAAAACCACCATTTTTTCATTAATCCGAAGATTCCATGAATAAACAAATGAATTGATCTTGCAACCGAAGCTTTTGCCTTTTCTTCTTTTCTATTTTCTCCTTCTTACTTCCTTCGCACTCTAACCCAACCAATTTTTTACAGTTATTTTGTTCATAAAGCTTTTGAGTTACGACCTAGAGCGACACAGTTCAAATAACTTGTTGGCTTCGTAAGCATCTGGATTGACTACACGTGTTGTGTCTAGAGAGAATCGACGGTTTATACAGTGTAGACCCCACCTTGATTTAATGGATAATACCTTTTTATTTTATTTTCTTACACACAATAGACCCTTCCTTCTCTTGTTAGTCATTCACTCCTTTCGTTTTGTCGGCACTAAAGTTAGATAACAAACTAATACAGCAATTAACAATCTTTAAACACTGTAAATTAAACTATTGTGTCCCCAGTGCTTTATAGTTTATACTATTAAACGAGGGGTTTACTGAATAAAAATGCATCACCTATATTTTGCATCATGACATGTAAAATCACAGGTGGACTTCAGTTGGATACGTAAATATCATATAGTGAGACACGTGTTCTCTATACCCCACTGGATCATTACACAGAATGAAACACATCCTCGTGTCATGGAGGATAACTCATGAGTCACATTCACACCATGCATATCTGTGCCAAACCTCAATTCCTTTCACTATTGTTTCAGGTAACTAACATGAAAAAGCCAAATTAATTTGACTAGAAAATTTTGTTATGAATTTCGTGTCTATATATTAAAAAAGAAAACATAAAAAAGAAGAAATTCAAAGCTTCAAAGTTACTTACAAAATATCCGACAACTCCAAACCAACTCATATCAACATTTTATACATATATGTGTATCCACTTTTCTCTTGCCAGAAAAGAAATGGATCTGAGTTTGCTAAAGAACGTTACTTATCACCGTTGATCCCGAAGATGCGTACCTTGTGCATGTTAGGGAACTTGGCCACAACTAGAACCATCACAGCGAGTGTGTTGAGGAATAGCCATGGATGCCTGTAATCTGTTGTATGTGATGCTATCAAGTACCTGTTTTTTCATATATACAAATAATATATTTGATTAAGAAACCAATAACAAGAAGACCCTTAAGGGCTTATGCATTATTAGGATAAATGCAGTAACAAAGAGTTACAATTGTTAAGATAATGCAGATTGGAAAAAAAACAAAACGGTTTAAGGAGGGTGTTGGGACTTACAGGACAACAGGAACAACGGTAAGGAACTTGCGGTTGCGGGTAAGTTGCTGACCGTTGTCCATCTGTTCCCACCAGGTGAGACCATTGTAGACTCCTTGGTCGTCTGCAAAAGGCGTTCCTTTCATCCAGTGAAAGGAGTGATACGTTACCTGACCCACAACGAAACGCTATTCAGATTTCACATTTTACAAAAGAGTTTAAAAGAAAAAAAAAAAAAAAACGGATTTGGATAATCAAATACTATATTTACTAATTTACAAAGTCACCTGATAAACCAAACAGTCAGGTCATAAGGGAATAACATTTGAATGTTACTATTATTACAAATTCCAGATTCTGATACTCAAACTGATCAATGCAATAAGATTGCATCTTAATTATAAGTCTGATCAAAAGGTTGCTATTAATAACCAAACCGATCAATCAGAAGCTAATGATGATGTTAATCAAAAACTTATCATCTCAACCAAACAAACAGATTCAAAGGCAGATCTCAGCAAAATCGAATACCAAAACAAAACAATTCAACAGTCAATCAACAGCTTACAACGAAGTGAGCGAGATTAACAACAGTCCAAGCCATCCCAGGGGAACAGCCCGAGACGGAGAGCACAACGAGCCATCCGAAGAAGAGGATGAGTATATAAGTCGTCCACACCCCTGGGTACATGAACCACTCCGTGTTCCTGTTCATATCCGGCGGTGGAGCCGCTTTCACGTACAGATTCGCCATCGATCCGATCTATTCCACAATAATGACGATTCGATTCTCCCTCTGTTTACCAGATGAAATCGAAAACCCAGATTCACACAAAACTCTCGGCTCTCTTTTTGGGGGTGGGGAGGAAGAAGGAGAAAGGGGTCTCTTCAGATTTGTGGTCTGGTTTGGTTTAATCTGGAGGAGACGACTGCTTTTTCGCATCTACTGTTGAATCATTTTTAATTAATTAATTGTATCATTTGGATCTTTTCAGGAGCTCTCGTTATAAGAGGCCCTGGTTGATTTTTAGCCCATTGTTTTCACATCTTTATCTTGTCCTCTTTATTGGGCCCTGCAGATTTTTGTTGTTATATTCGAAAGATTGATGGTTTTTTGGTCCAGAAATATTGATGTTTTAGAATTTTAATTGATGTGTTTTACTTTAAAACTAAAACATATACTATTTAAATATAAAAATATGATTATCTGAAATTTATTAGAAAACATATAAAAATTTAAACTAAAATAAGAGAAATTTCTTAGGATACCTTTTTGTCACAAAAATAGCCTTGAAAATGACCAAAATAAGTTTTACCCTAGAATTAACCAATTTAAACTTAGGATTTAGAGTTAAATGGTGAAGTTTTGGGGATATAATTTCAAATTAAAATTAAAATAAAAATAAAAAATAAATGTTAAAATTTTCAAAATAAAAAAAGGACTATTTTGACTTTTTTTTTTTTTGAAGGTTATTTTTGTGACAAAAACTTAAAAATTGTTATTTACAAAAACTTAAAAATGGTTATTTGAGAGAATTGCCTTAAAATAAAACTAGCAAGTAAAGATAAAAATAAAAATTAATTTTTTTGTGTGAATAATCTTAATTTACATATTTAATTTTTCAATTTTGGTGACATTTACAACGAAATAAAACAGATATTTATTCATTTAAGATGTTGTCTTGTTCGAAAAAACAATCCAACCGATTAATTTTTTGTCTTATACAATCAATAAATTTAATTTCAAGCAACAAGAATGAAAAGAAAGAAAGGGACCAAAAAAAGCAATAAATTCATACATGAGGGAGGAGTAGAGAACAACCAACAATTGATAGATCATAAGAGCTTTTTAGTTGGTCTCTCAAGACAAAATGTGGGTTTCATATTGAATCAATCAATTGTTTTAGCAAAATAATAATACTAGTAAAGATCTTTTTCTTTAATTATGTCGGTTCATGCTCACAGCTATATTAACATTGTATATTCATTTAAAGCTATATTAAGAGTATTAAAAGAATGAACAGAGAGCATCGTTGCTGTCTTCACAAAACAAGATCGGCTCAAACCGTTTTTCTTCCCACTTTCTCTG
Source organism: Brassica oleracea var. oleracea (assembly GCF_000695525.1). Taxonomy (NCBI): domain Eukaryota; kingdom Viridiplantae; phylum Streptophyta; class Magnoliopsida; order Brassicales; family Brassicaceae; genus Brassica; species Brassica oleracea. The sequence continues at coordinate 349,962 of NC_027752.1, forward strand.
TTTCACTGACTCTCCACTTACTCAAACAGAAAGGTAGTCAAAACTTTACTGAGTTTTTCCTCTTCATCGACCCAGTTCCACCTCAACAATGAACGAAGAGATGAGCGGAGAGACGCCGGAGAATAAACATGTAAGTAGACCAACATTGCCGGAAAAGATCGACTACGTGTTCAAGGTGGTAGTGATCGGTGACTCTGCGGTCGGAAAAACGCAGCTCCTTTCACGTTTTACACAGAACGAGTTCTGTTACGACTCAAAGTCCACCATTGGTGTCGAGTTTCAGACACGTACGATCACTCATCAAGGCAAGCTCGTTAAAGCTCAGATCTGGGATACCGCCGGTCAAGAAAGGTAAATGTCTATCTACATCTATACACACATTTAACTATTCTTACAAAGCTGAATCTCAGGTTGGCTTTCAAATTAAATTGTTTACATATTTTAAAGTATAGTTTATTTTTCTTGGATCACGACATTTAGATATGATTTGATTTGATTTCCGATCTACTTATAATCATTGATTATACGTTTTTTTTTTTTAAACTATTGGTTTCCTAACTATTTTGTTAGAACTAATCAATGAGTTGTTTTACTGCGTTTTCGGAGATTAGATACAGAGCGGTGACAAGCGCGTATTACAGAGGCGCGTTAGGTGCTATGGTCGTTTACGACATAACTAAACGCGTCTCCTTCGACCACGTGGCACGTTGGGTTGAGGACTTGCGAGCTCACGCCGACGACTCCGCCGTGATTATGCTCGTCGGAAACAAAGCCGACCTTGCCGCCGATAAACGCGCCGTCACGACAGAAGACGCGGTCGAGTTCGCCGAGACTCATCGGCTATTCTTCTCGGAAGTCTCGGCTCTAAGCGGCGGGAACGTCGACGAAGCTTTTTTCCGTCTGCTAGAGGAGATTTTCAGCCGCGTTGTTGTTGCGAGAAAAGCTCTGGAATGTGAGAATGGGACTACAGCGAAACTTGACGGTTCGAGAATTGATGTGATCATCTCTGGTTCTGATCTTGAGACTGGTAAGACGAATGAACAAGCTTCGTGCTCGTGTTGATTTTGAGTTTTGAGTGATGGACTCAAGTATGGGCCAGAAACCTCGAGACATAGTGGGACTTTTTTTTTAATATCATTTTACCCATGTCTTTGTTTATGGGCTTTTTATATATTTTGTGAATTGGTGGTACTTATTCGATACCGTCTAAAAACTATTCATGTCATATTTGATATCTTTTTTTCTACACCATTTATAATATTCATTTAATATTATTGTATATGCAAAAAAGGAAGTATTTTATACCTTAAACAAACATTTGAAATTATTGACGTTCTTTTTTTTTTGCGCAAACTGATTTCCATTAAATTGAAAAGCTTAAGTTGGGTTTAAGGCCCATAAAACATGTTTGACTATAGAATCGGCTCAAAGCTCTAGAAATGAAAGTAAACTTGATTATTTTAAACGAGATCGATAGGAAATAGATGTCACGAAGAATGCCCTAGATTTCTAACTTCATCTCATGTATGTTTATCATGTTGATGAGGACATAAGAATCATAAAGCACAGTGATGAAGTCGAATCCGTGATTGAGGGCAAAGTTTATGGCTGTGAATACTGCCATAGTTTCTGCCATAAGAGCGAGGAGAGAAAAGTCTAAGCCGCTGGATGCTGACGTACAAATGACAAAAATTACACGAAAACTGCATTGCAAAAAGCTTTCTAATTGCTGTTATTAGCTGTAAGTCTGTATATATATATGCAACTAATTAAATCTCAGTTAAATTTCTAAAGCCACTGTCACGCGATTTTTAAAATGACAATCAAACCTTTTCACTATAAATATTTCACACATAAGTACTTTACTGTTCTTTGTTTTTTTTCGTCAACAGCTGTTCTTCGTTAATAGGTTTTCTTCAGCTGTTATATGTTATTACTTATGAGGAACTGGTATTACATATAGAGAAAAATATAGATCGAGAACACCAAATTATCATAAATATGGAACTTTGTGGTTATTAAAAAGTTTTGTTATACGATTTTATGTTCTTTTAAAAGGGTTTAATGGGGTTGATTGTATGATCACAATATATGTTATACATGATCGTGCGTTCACCCACTCTGATATGATTGTTCATGGGGAGTTTTGTATAGAATTAAGTGAAATTATTAGAATTTACAATAAGATCACTAAGCAGATATTTTCATAATATTTTTTTATAAACTCTATCGGCTGATCCGGTCGGCCCCGGGAGGAACGCGCTTAGTGAAATATTTTCATAATATTTTTCATGACATCAACTGTGAGTGTCACTTAGAATCTCGAATATAATCCAAATCCGACATAAGATATGATTCTCTTATTTTTGCATTCAACCGAATAATCTGAAGTGCTCCAATCGCAAACTCGTTTTCTCGCCCATGACCTAAAAATGGTCTTTTATATAATGCGCATATGATTAATCCGCCACCAAAGTGCTTTGTGACCACTTATTTACTTATTTATATGCTGATAACTCTGTGTTATGTGTAAAGTTACTAATTAGTTTAATATTTATAAGCAAGAGTAAGATTCTCATGATAAACATTTAAATTAGTATCGCCAGTATGATTGTATTCAATAAGTATTAGCTGAATTAAGCTAGTTGATAGTATATCATAATTTTGACAAATTTAACGTAACAATTTTCATAATCATTTACTGCTGTTAGAAACCTGTGTTATAATTATAACTTTCCTTTTTGGGTCAAAATTACAACTTTCTATACATAAAAGAGATAACTTAAAGGAAAGGCAGTTGACTTGAGAATATAAAGTCAATTGGAGAGCAATTTGCAGGAGAGAAGTCATAAAAGTCGTACATTCGCCACTTGTAATTAACAAGAGAATCATCGGAAAATGGCATCTTTGAAAATAATATTGGTAATTACGTATACATATTGTTTATAATTTTTTAAAAATATATTATTTATATTGTTTTTAAGCATATATTGTCTTTTGTTATTAAGCACTACGTTAAGATATGCAAGTTACTTTATTAAGATGCATATATACTCACTTCTATTACATATATATGGTAATATATATGTTTCTAAAACATAGTATTATATATGCAAACAAAGTAGAATATTAATCAATTTTAAAACTAGTTACAATTTAAAAAAAAAAATTAGACAACTTTTTACAAATGAAACCAATGGGACAGGTGTAGGAATAGTGTCTTCAATATGTGTATAGATTAGAAAATCTTTTGAGGATATAGTCATTTGAGTGTAGCAAACATAACATGACATATGCATATGATGACCACAACTGCATATTGGCAGCATATACCCGTTTGAGCACCTACATATAACTTTGAACTAATAAATATTTAAATGTATATGAAAAACCTTTCGAATGATAAATGATTAAATTTTAAACCAAACTATGATCTGGCATTGGCTAATAGCTTCACACTTCGTTGGCACGTCTATTTAAAGCTTCACAAAGACGCGAACTTAAATCACAACCCGAAAACGAAAAATATCACAAGAAAAGAAAAAAAAACCATTTATTCAGTATGTTTTCTCTGGGTATGAGAACCGAAATAGAAAATCTGTGGGTCTTTGCTCTTGCATCAAAATGCAATATTTTCATTCAAGAACATTTTATTTCTCTTCTCATCGCCGTAGCCATCACTTGGTTTACCTTCACCATCGTATTTTGGTCTACACCTGGTGGACCGGCTTGGGGAAGATACTTTTTCACTCGCCGGTTTACTTCCGGCTGTAACCAAAAAAACAAGAATCTCATTCCCGGTCCGAGAGGGTTTCCACTCGTGGGAAGCATGAGCCTAAGGTCAAGCCGCGTAGCTCACCAGCGCATAGCAGCAGTGGCTGCGATGAGAAACGCCAAGCGGCTCATGGCGTTTAGCCTCGGTGATACCAAGGTGATGGTGACGTGTCATCCTGACGTGGCAAAGGAGATACTGAACAGCTCGGTGTTTGCAGACCGACCTGTTGACGAAACCGCTTATGGTTTGATGTTTAACCGAGCCATGGGATTTGCTCCAAGTGGTGCTTACTGGCGCACGCTACGTCGGTTAGGTTCGAACTATCTTTTTAACCCAAAGCAAATCAAACGCTCGGAGGAGCAGAGACGAGTGATCGCGACTCAGATGGTGAATGTATTTGCACGTAACGCTGAAACCGCGTTTGGAGTACGTGATTTGCTAAAAACGGCGTCGTTGTCTAACATGATGGGTTTAGTTTTCGGGAAACAGTATGAACTGGAGTCTAATAACAACGTTGAGTCGGAATGCTTGAAGGGTTTGGTTGAAGAGGGGTACGATCTTCTCGGTACACTTAACTGGACCGACCACCTTCCTTGGTTAGGCGGTCTAGATTTTCAACAAGTCCGGTTCAGATGCTCTCAGCTTGTACCGAAAGTAAACCAGTTATTGAGCCGAATCATTCATGAACACCGTGCACCTACGTGCAGTTTTCTCGACGTGTTACATTCTCTTCATGATTCAGAAAAATTATCAGAATCCGACATGGTCGCTGTTCTTTGGGTACGTAAACATTATATAATTCTTGTAATATGTAGAACATGGACATTAATATTTCAAATTTTTGGTCCCTTTAGGAAATGATATTTAGGGGGACGGACACAGTGGCCGTGCTGATCGAGTGGGTGCTAGCGAGGATTGTGATGCATCCTAAAGTTCAGTCAACGGTCCACGATGAGCTTGACCGAGTCGTTGGCAGATCCAAAGCCGTTGATGAGTCTGACCTCCCATCTCTCACGTATCTAACGGCCATGATCAAAGAGGTGTTGAGGCTGCATCCACCAGGCCCGCTTCTCTCTTGGGCTCGTCTCTCCATAACAGACACCACCGTAGACGGATATCACGTGCCGGCTGGGACCACCGCGATGGTCAACATGTGGGCTATAGCACGTGATCCGCACGTGTGGGAGAATCCTTTGGAGTTTAAGCCTGAGAGGTTCGTGGCTAAAGAGGGTGAAGCTGAGTTCTCTGTTCTCGGGTCGGATATGAGGTTGGCACCCTTCGGGTCGGGTAAGAGAGTTTGCCCGGGAAAGAATTTGGGGCTTGCGACGGTTTCGTTTTGGGTTGCAACGCTCTTGCATGAGTTTGAGTGGCTTTCTAGTGTCAACGCTAACCCTCCTGATCTTTCAGATGTTTTGAGGCTGTCGTGCGAGATGGCTTGTCCTCTTGTCGTTAACTTACGCTCAAGGCGTAAGATAGCATAAGCTTCGGTTTAGTCAATGCACGAATGCTTCAAAGTTATTGGCAAATTAAAAAAACACGTATTCTAATAAAACCTGGAAAACTGATATGTATGCAAAGTCCAAAGTGCGATGTATATTCGCCCATCTTTTATTGATTAAGGGAACTATTAATGTATTTGTATTATATGAAATAAATTTAATATATGTTTCATGCGTACGGTTTGATGGTGAGTAATGTTGTTAATTTTATTAACCAACGCAGTAGTACGGTAGTCTCGGCTCTGAAGAAACTTAAACACGTTTCAGTTTTACGTGGGCCATTTGGTTATTTGAACTTAAACTCATGTGTTTGTTTCGTTATGAACTAGTGAGAAATTCCTTGTAAAAATTTGTTGGCGTGAGTCGCAGTTTCGGCTAACCTTCGGTATGCAATGCTAAATCTACAGAAAAAACAATTTGTACATTAACTAGTGGTCGCTATTTAATTTAACTTAACTAACTTTTCTTAGATATAAGAGTTCTAAGATATTGGTAATATATAACTAAAGTTCACTTATCTTCAAATGAATTCAACGATCATCCTAGGAATTATTCCACTTAACTAAAATAAATAACTCTATACTTCGCGTGTTGAACGATTAACTGAATTATCTTCTCCAGCTTTAATTATATCCTACTCCCAATTGTATAAAATAATATGCTTAATTTGGTACGAAGTTTCTTAGAAGAGCTATGTCAGTCAACGATTTTACTAATAAAACAAGCATTTGGCTGAAATTGTGTATAATAGGTATCGTCGTCGAGTGTTCGACTCAGCTAGTGTTTATGGTTGTTCCATAACGTGATCTCATCAACGCTTGTGTAATGGACTTATCACTTCTGAACTTCTAGCATTTTTATTTTGTTGTTGACCAACGCATTAGTCCTCTTATATCAGTTTGTTTATTTAACATTCGGCAAATACATATCTGACTTCCACTTTTGTTGGTGAAAACAACATAAACACATATCTGACTGCTTACAAACTGTTAAGGTGATAAAAGAAGATAAAAAGATTAGCCGATTTGACAATCTGAGATAGATGATTTCTTATATTTTTGTTTTACTTTTATAGAATTTTTTCCTATTTCTTTCAGTGCTCAACTCCTTGCTAAAAGAATCGCATTTTCTGGATAAACGTTATGAGTATGTGTATCTAAGGATCTTTTTTTATCTTTTTTGGGGATCTTTAGATAGCCTTTGCTAGTTCTAGCAGATTTAGATCCAAATTTTTGTATCTCAATGTCATATCTATGAAATGAATTCACATTTTGTAAAAAAAAAAAAAAAAGTCTGTGAGGCTTGCCTACTTGAATTAACGTAATAATATATGGAATTATTTGCCATTAAAAAGTATTGACACTGAGTCATTGACGTTAAGTGGATAATCATGAATAATGCAGTTAATAAATTTCTTTTACATGCTACCAGAAAGTATATACGGCAATACCGAATTACAAACTTTGTGTAAACAACTGTTGGTCAAACCGGTTCAGTCAAATTAATAAGAAGCACGGAAAAGTCAAATCAAAATACAATTTCCTGTGATGTGAATATACATAGCGAGTCTATATGCTATTATTGCTATATAAGCAAACTTTTGATAGTGTATTATATTATTGTTTTTCTTTCCTAATGTTTCTTATATTTTTTTGGTCAACTTTCTCTTATGTTCACATCAAACAAAGAAGAACAAAAAACGTAAGTGTAATTTGTTTATTATAAACAGTATGTTGTCATTAATTTGTCATAACACTATTTAAATTTTATTTACTGTAAATTATAAACCTTCTACGGACGACGGTCGTTTGTTCGTTGATGAAGGACAATTTGATGAAAGAACAAATGTTCAATCCTTATTTTTATAAAAGTGAACTTTCTTCTGCTCGACCTAATGAAGTAGTACGTGCATTAAATAATTACATTTAATTGTTCTTGGACACTGAAAGTATTAATATAATTAATATCTAAAATAAAATAGATGCCATTACAGAGTAGGACAAACATGCTTCAAAACTTGACACTGCCCTTTATATTTATTACGTTCCTAATTACAATGCTACATATACGAAGTAGGAGCCACTAGCCAGACCTGTATTCTCTTTTTTTTTTTTGAACACCAGACCTGTATTCTCTATTGAAATAAATTTTACACATAATATCTCAGAACGAATATATGACTTGAACAACATTAAAGTATTAGGAAAAAAAATCTGAACCAATATAGTTGGATTGGTTGAAGTATTCTGATTGGACGTTTTCTTTATCATAGCCAATAAATTTTTGATATTAGTTAGTGGATGGTTTCTTGAGATAAAAAACGGTTAAACGTTTTGTCAATTAGGTGGTCTTTGATACATGAATTAAGCGATTTTGATAGAATATTTTATATATATACTAATATGGACTGTAAGTCTCTACCTACATAAGTAAATATTTCATATAGGAATATCAATGACGCAAATGAGACGAGAGTAACGAAAGAAGCGGTGGCGCTAAAGGAGACTTTAAAAACTGCTAAATCCAACAATCTCAGTCACCTGATCTGTTTCTCAGATTCAAAAGGACTGATCAAACTGATCACAGGAAACTCATCTGTGATCGCCTTACAAGGGATTCTCCATGACATTGGTGTGTTGAGTAACTCCTTTTCATCTATCATGTTTAAGTTTCTGCCTCGTAGTTATAATGTAGTCGCTGATGGCTTAGCCAAAGAGGCTCTGTTTCTGTTTCAAAACTCTGTAACCTAAGCTTCAATATAAGTATCGTTTGCCCAAAAATAAAAGAGTAACGAAAGAAGAAGTCCAAATCCTGAGCAACTGAGCAAGCAAATCATCCTCTTCCGTTTGTCTTTAATCACTATATTGTATGTTTTATTGTTATATACTCCATCTGTTTCATTTTAATTGACGTTTTAGATTTGAACACTCAGATTAATAAAAATTTACTAGATAAAAATATCATTACCGATACATCTAACCACATTTTAGTTAATAAAAAAATAAACTGGATAATCTTTTTAATAAATTTACATTGAAATTATAAAACGATACTTATTTTAAACGAAATTTTTTTAGAACGACAACTAAATCAAAACGGAGGGAGTATAATTAATTTAATTCGATGTTCACGGATGTCTTATAGCATCTTTATCTGGGTTTGTTAATGGGTTTCTGGATGAAAAAATAGTGTATGGGCCTCGTTAATATTATAAAACCGGTGACAGAAGGCGTGAGTTGAGGACCGCTTGCGACGGGTTTTTTACACTGTTTGTGGGTCTCACCGACACGTGGCAGCCCGCGATTGGTGCGATTTTAATTTTTTTTTAAATCAGGTAAAAAAAAAAAAATTAGAAACCCAAAACTAGGTTCACCCGATAATCATACTCTTAAAGCCTAAAAATACAACTAATGTTCGGTACATAAATTTATGGCTTATATAGCATTAATAAACTAATCAAATTGGAGAATATAATAATCTTAAATGGCGAAAAGAATACCCACGCCATGTAGAAACAACAACATGCCTTCTGCTGTAAACGACTCCCCGGAAACTTCCAAATAGTTTGAACCTAATTCTACTTACTGTAGTACATACAAAACATAATTAATTAGAAAGTAAAAATAATAGTCTTAGATTCGTTTCCAGTAAAACAAAGGTTTGATAGTCATCATCAATTCAAATCCCTTGCCTGAACTAGGACATGATTGTCGATGTAGAACAATTCATACATTCTATTAAGTTCTTCATTTCTATCTTATGTTTGAATTTATTTGTAGTAGGGATCGTTTCATTATAAACCTGACTGTATAGAGATTAACACTGACGCGAATGTATATTTTTGGATCGGAAGTACAAAAACATGTTTTTAGCTTGTTTGCGGTTGGTTTTTGCGGACAGAGATGGCACGATCAACCTCATAAGAGAACTTAGACAATAGATAAATCGATTTTTCATTTTTAACTCAAACCGTTGTATCCTTTTTTTTTTGGGTCAAAAAACCGTTGTATCCAAACCTCTTAAAAACATGAGAAAATAAAATTATCTGAAAAATGTGGAATATTTATATCATTATTGTGTATACTAAAATCAAATGTTGCATACAACTATCAAAAATTCAATGTTTACAATTAATGAAGTTGGTAGGATACCTAAAAAGTGATGCAAAATTAAATTGTAAATATTTTGTTTCCTAGCAGGTCATCCTCAGTTTACCCAACTACTCTTCTGACTAACTTCTCTTGCCTTCTTTACTTCGCATTTCAATAATACACAGTCGCCTATATATATGCACGTATGTATACAATCATATATTTTGCAATTCAATACATAAATCAACTTAGATTTTATGCCTCTTAACTAATTACGCGTATAAATTTTAAAGAAAAATGACATTTGAAGTTCCAAATTTTAGAATTTGAATAGTTACATAATAACAGTTCACATATACCATATGTGAATTTGAACTCAAAATAAAACATTTTAGAAAAAGATGATATAAACTTTCATTAAAAAAAAAACTAGTCGAATCTAAGGAAACTACTGAAGTTAATTGACAAAAAAATGAATTAAATGTCTAGTACTCTTTTTAACATAAGAAAAAATTTAGAACTTGTAATGATTGGAGAAAATTAAACACTGTAAATTCGTAAAAAGTAAAAAAAAAACTTAGCACTGTAAAAGTTCGTTTAAATACTTTTTCTCATTAAAATGACTAAATATTATCTATAGTTTTGGAAATAAACTATCGAAAATAATTATAATGGCGAAAATGTTATGCTAGCTATTCCATGAATTAGTTGTACTAATCATAATCGTCATACCGAGTAAAAGTCTAATGAAATTATTCTTTTTTTTTCTGAGATCAATGAAATTATCCTGCCAAATAAAACGTGTGACGTTTATTCAAAAATATATGCATTAAATGCTTTGATATTAAAATATTTCCTTTTAAAAGCTAGCTAGGGTTTAGGAATGACGAGTTGTGTCTTATTAAAAGCCCTTCTTCTCCTCCGCCACTCATCATTCCCTCATCATAACACCATCATCACCATTCACCCACCTCTCCTCTTTCTCTCTCTCTCTCTCTCTCTCTCTCTCTAGAACAACAAGTGAGAATCTGCTAAAATATTGTGACTATTATCATGAGAATGAAGCTATTTCAGTTGAGGGGAATGTTGTCTGGATCGAGGATATTATATATACACAAATACGTATATATGTTAATACAAGTGTTTGATCATATATGTATATAGATTATTCTCGGACCAGGCTTCATCCCCCCTAACATGTTATTGCCTCTGATCACCAGATTCTATCAACTCTTCGCTTATTATTTGTCACAAACAAGTAATAAGCTCAATAATGTCTTTGAGTCTTTCAGCATCGTTTCATATGTTTTCGAATCCGTCTTCGTTCTTTCTCTTCGTTTTCGTTTGGTAATTCGTATTTTATAGCATTCTACATGCGTTTTCAAAGTAAAGTACTTTTTCTTTAGGTATTATATATGAATACCTTATGTTGAGGATTGAAGAATATCGCTTGAAGATCTATGTTAGACCGCTATTTTTGCTTTCTGTAGTTTCCTTTGTTGATACATTTCTTCTTTTTAGCATTGTATCCGGCGCGGCTACTCCTTATCAGGGTTGAGCTAGTAGCCTTATTTGGTAGTATTTTTCATCAAACCTACTTCCATAAGAGCCCAGAAGTCAAGTGACCACATGCAGAATTTGTTCGGAGCGGAATTGAAGACACAGAACTTTGTACATATCCTTGGACTCTTATCGTTAAGAACCACATGCATAATTTTTTTCCTGTGAATATATAAGAATTATAAGGAATAAAAAGCAAAAACAAAACAGTTTTGAAAAAGCTTTTAGTTGTTATATATATATATTATTATTAAAACTGAAACAAATAGAAATAACCTTATTTTCAACAGATTTATTACATCTTTTATTTTTTTATTTTCATTCATCTTAATTACTTTATTAATTATTATTTTCTAAATAATTTGATAGCATATAATCACAAAACAATACTAAAGTATTTTAATTATTTTATTATATCTTTTATGTTATTTTCTCACACTTTTTAACTATTTCATTAATTTTCTTTTACCATAATAATTTGACATCATTTATTTTACATTAATCATAATAATTCTAAATGTTTGGATGAAAACTTTTTATATGTTTACATAATCAATTAGTTATGTGTATTCATGTATCCGTTCAGGTACATATCATTTTTTTTTTGTATCGAATTTTTTTTTGGGTTTTGAAATTATATTCTGCTACATTTTGGGGGGGAGGGGGTTAGAGTCGGTTTTTCTAGGTCCGGGTGGTTTAGTTACGATATGTAAAATCCTAAAAATAAACAAAAAACTCATGTGTTTAAAAGTGTTACTAAACAATTTATAAAATATAAAATAAAAATTAACACCCGCACAAGCTCTAGTTGATATTAAATTCTAACAAATTTTATTCTTTGGTCGATGTTTTCTAACTTCACTGGTCGATATTTGGATAAATTCAAACTCATAACAAAAACTTCCAAAAAGGTAATGAAGGCATACGGGCCTTGAAATATAAGCACGTAGATATAATTGGGCTGAAGTGGTCTTTTCGATGTCCCTTAGGCTCTATGTACCTGTGCTGCGGACCAACACGCTTTTATCCTCTAGCTTGTACATGGACTTAGTTCATAATTTCAAGAATTCAACACGATGTCTTCTAGGCTCTATGTACAAAAGAATTCTATGAAGAACTCTTTACGCCCGTGGTACTCTTATATCTTTTTGGTATAAGTGAAGAAACAAAAGAATACAACAAATTTCACGATGTGGACATTTTTCTTCTTCTAAAACAACACCTTGTAAGAAAAAAGGAGTTTTAAATAGAAAAGAAGGTGATTACCTCTTGTGCAGTTTACCAGGACAGGTTTTATAGTAAAACTACAATAAAACCTTCAAATCTGTTTTCTTGAATTGAGAATCATCCATTATCTTATCAATATACATCGCATTTTAAATTCTGCATTTCGTGCACAAACAAAAAAAAAATCGGCTATATTTATTTTATATTAAAAAGGGAATCAAATAACATTAACTGAGTCGATAACCCAATGTTGACCATCAGTTTTGACTTTTAACCGGTTAATCTCTGCGAACAAATTCACAGCTCTCCTCACTCCTCTGTTATCCGCTGCCGTGAAATAATCGTGACCGAATAAAACTCCGCCGGGTCGAAGTATCCGGACCGCCCGGTTTATATCAGCCCAAGCCGAATTGAAATCGTGACCCGCGTCTATCTCCACCAGATCCGCCGTCACACCCCACTCACACAGCTTCTCCAAAGCCGAACCAGCAGAGAACGGAACCGGTAGAATTGAACCGGTTGAACCGGAGCTGACCACGTTTTGCATAAACTGGTACAAAAGCAAGACATCGCCGTTCACCAACGCCATGTCTTTAAACCGGTCTCGAAAACCGGGCCAGCCACGGAAATCGTCTACGCATAGAATCTGAGTCTCCTCGAGTCCAAGGCGGCGCGTGAGATTGGCCATGTGAATCGCCGACGCGCCGAGAAAGCTTCCAACTTCGACGATGGTCCGAGGTTTGACCCGTCGGATTAGGTTCTCGAAGACGGCTCCGTACGATCCCCAGCCTTTGATCCGTTTTGACCGGAGATACTTCCCGGCGTGCGGTGGCGGGAAGTCGACGTACGGTGAAGTTCCGTTGAAGATCTTGTCGATAACCGTTTGACGGATTGATTCCGGAGGGACAAGGTCGCCGCAGCGAGTAGTTACTTTGAAGTTGTCAACTAGGCAACCGCGAGGTTTTGTCTCCTTGACGGTCTTCAACACCGCTGTTGATGGTGGTGGCACGTGTAACGTTTGGTGGTTATAGTAAGCTGTCAAGTAACCAAAGAGATAAGTTAGCACTATGAAGATAACAAGTGCTGTTTTGGTTTTCAAGAACTGAAGACTATCATGTCTGTAAGGAAAACGGCGATCCTCCTTCATGATCAAGTCTTTGAAAATAATGAAGATTGTAAAAACATGTTCTAAATAACGATTTGAAAGTCAACGATCAGTAGCTGAGAATTTTAATACTAAGAATTTGAAAAATCAATTAATTAAATAAATAACACATGATTATCTGAATCTACTAAAATACGTGAAGCAAATACGCCAGCTAAGTTTGTGATATAATTTATTGGACTTTACGTGTATAGAACGTTACGCACGGTGCAGTCACGTTTACAATCAAAAGATTTCAGCTTTAACCTTTGTAAAATTGTAGGTCTGTTCCTTTTGTTAAACCGGTTTGGTCAAAGTTAGAAGTAGTAGAACAGGATATGATAAAAATGTTTCTCACCGCTAGATCTTAAATATACGGTCTGAAAATGTTAATCGTAAATATACGAAAAGATGTGCCCATTCTAGTCTTTGCCAGCGCAAAGGAGAAGGATTCTTCTCGAAACTGTGCCCACTTTAGAAATTTTCACAGAAGCTTTGTCCCATTTTTAATTAAAAAAAAATATCCTAAAGATGAGATGATAAGTTGATTGTTCATTATCCACCGTTGAGCTCTCTTCCAGTCAACTGTTCAAGCTTCTCTCTCTCTCAATCGGCTAAGGTAACTTTATGTTGTAATTAAAACGACTCTAATTTAGAAAGAAAAATAAACTTTTGATTCACCGATTGGTTTTGCAAGTTGCTTCTTAAGACTCATCTCTGGAACTTGGTTGAGTTTTCATTTGTTGCAAGATTAAGTGAATATTCTCTGACGATCTTTAGTCTTTCTTTACTGAGAGAGTTTTGGCTGCTGAGTTATAGTTTCTGTTACTGCAGATCTTCTTGAGTTTTCATTTAAATGGTAGTGAGAATCGTTTTCAGGTGATAGAAGAGAAAATGGCAGCATCAACAGGAGGAGGTAAAGCCAAGTACATCATCGGTGCTCTCATCGGCTCTTTCGGAATCTCATACCTCTTCGACAAAGTTATCTCTGACAATAAGATCTTTGGAGGCGAGTTTTGTCTTCTTCTTTAGACTCCCATCATAACTTTGGATACCATCTTAAATTAAAACTTATGGTGTGATTCAACTCAGGGAGTACCCCAGGAACGGTCTCTAACAAGGACTGGTGGAAGGCGACAGATGAGAAGTTCCAAGCTTGGCCTAGAACTGCTGGCCCTCCCGTCGTCATGAACCCCATTAGCCGTCAGAATTTCATCGTCAAGTCTCGTCCAGAATAAGGGATAAAAGGATGTATCAATGCTTTTGGTTGTAAGCCTACAATGAATGAGAATAATGATGCTTCTAGAACTTGTACTAAATAATAATACAACACTGTTTGTGGAACTAACTCCACAGTCTTAACATCTTCTGCTAAAGAAAATTGATGCAAAAGTCCTTATGAGAGAAAAGCACAAGTCCTAAAAAATATAAACAAAACAAAGCTTTCTTTGGTTCCCTTTCATCTGCCATCATTGTCCTTCTGCTCCATCTTGCTTGCCTACTCTAAGTCCCACTGTCAGTTACAAAAAAAATGAATATCAACAAAATCATAGGATAGCTTTACAAATGCGTAGAAGATTGTGAGCTAAGAGTATTTGCGATAACGCAGAGGAGTTACCGTTTGCACCACTTCCTCCAAGAGAGGTTTCCGGCTGTTGTTGCATCTGATGCTGCTGCAACCCGTTGTTGTTGTTGATACCCATTGGTCTAATCCCCATGTGTCCTCCTTGCATAGCTTGTTGGTGGTGTAGCTGCAGCTGCTGTTGCTGATCCTGAAGCTGGTGTGGGCTACCAAACTGCAAAGGACCTCTTTGAGTAGGGAAAATACCGGCGGGTGATGCTTGTTGTGGAGCCATCCCTGAAGCTTGTGAGTGTTGCATGAAGTAGCTAGGCGGTTGCATCGAAGGATGTGGTGCCGTCATCTAACAGAAACACACACAATAGTAAGGAAATCCAATATATATATATATATATATTAATGATATGATTGATCCCATATGAATTTCAGCATCATGAAAAACAACCTGGGTAGCCATAGCTGGTGCTGGTGCAGGTCCTGTAGTAGGTGGAGGAGGTTGAGCATCAGCAATAGCAGCGAGGTACATCAAGTTCTTCTGGAGAAGAGCTTGGTACCTGCAAGTATATAACCATTGCAACTCTCGTAGTCCGTTAATATTCAAGAGATGGGAGAGAGAGAGAGACACTTACTGTGCACATTCTGCAAGTTTTCCGAGATTCTGGTTCTCCATGATCGCCATTATCAGCTTTTTGTTCTCATCAAGGTACTGAAATTTAAGCACATGAAGGGGATAGATCAAGTACAAAAAAAAAACAACCAAACATCTAATCTCAATGTCCAAAACAGGACTCTTAAAAACAAAATAAAAAAATAACGAAGCTAAGACATTTTCACAAAAATAACGCAATAAGACACGAAACATACAGAGAGGGAAGAAAGAAGAGACCTTTTGGATCTGCTCCGTGGTGATGTTAGATGACGGAATCGAAGGAACCATCGCCGGAAACATTTGCGGAGACTGCTGCTGCATCTTCTTAAACACCTAAACCCTAGCTAGCTTTCTTCGAGATACACAGAGCCGAGAGAGATATTGATAGACCAGAGACCCCCACGCGCAAAACGAAATGATTGCACAGGATTCCGACCAATATTTATAGATTATTATCCCTTCCCTTTGATGTCTCCTCCGATTTTATGACCAAAACTGTATGTCTTTATTTCCTTTTAGTATAATAATGACGAATGTTTCGACATATTTGGGCCCTGAGGTCCAACATAATACTTTAATACAAGGCCCATGTGTTATCAAACAAGTTACATTACGGTGGTTCTGGCTAATTTGTAAGGTCCAGCCCAATCACCCCTGTTGGTTCACTTTAATTTCGCCATGTTTTTTCATACAAGAGGAGATAACTTAATTTTTCATACAAAAGAGTTTATTCGAATAATTCGTAGGCAAATGAAAACTCTACAAACAACAAAAAAGTAGAAGTAAATAAACAAATTTGAATTAATTTTTCATACAAAAGAGTTTATTCGTACTAATCTAATAACTCATTGGCGAATGAAAACTTTACTAACAAACAAACAAAAACAAAAGTATACTATAAAATTAAATTTGGACCGAAGAAGTTCAATTTGATAACAAAATGTAATTGCTTTCATGTGATGGCGACGTGAATATTATTGTACCCGACTTTGAGAAAATAAAAAACTTATAACAGACTCAATTATTGAATGAGTGGTTCAGTCTGCATTATTTCCTTTTTTTATTCGTGAAATATTTTTTTTTAAAAGATATTGTATCATTATTAGTTTTGCCATAACTCATTTAACTCACTGTCTGCCACAGTTTTCTGCATTTTCGGCTGTATTCTAATATCAGAAAAATCAGACGAATATATAAGAGGATATAAATAAAAGAAAGAAGAGTCTTTGTTGTATAAGAACAGAAATATAAAAACATTATCACATTCTGTGTCATCTGAGTTTATCAGGAAGGATTTGTGGGGTTCACAATGACCTTTACTCACATGGAAATATCAACTATTTCAATCATCTCGTTTTTTTTTAACATACTTTTCTCTAAATCAAATCTATAACAGTTACATAAATGATTGGAAATAAAAAAACCTGTTGTTGTAACTAGTAACCATATATTTGAAAATGTAAGCCAATAATTTTGATTTTAACATAAACAGGAAAAAATCATTAATCTACCTTTTTAGTCAAATCATTAATCTATACCCAAGATAGAAAGAGAAGAAGGTTGACCACACAATTACATGTAATAAAATCTACCTCACAAAAAACATTTTAAACTCATTATAGAACAACATCTGATTACTTTCCTTGAAATAAAACCATATCCACATATATTTAAGAAAGCCCAACTTCCATATAATCCAAATTCTGAACCTCAAAACTAGATTGGAGTTTATATAAATTACCACTAACACAAAAAAAAAAAGAATGGATGAATGTGATGTTTTGGCAAGATAAAAAAATAAGAATTTGACCCCAAAAAAATGAATGAAAGAATGTAAAGTAACGTACGTACAATCCAACACACGGGAAGGACGCGGAACAGAAACTAATGTGTTACCGGCAAGTGCATGTGGGACCCAGATTAAATGCGTGAATCTCACTCTCCCTATTACAACTCTCGCTCGCCCGCTTCGTTATATTCCCACCATCCATCCATCCACTAGCAAGCGAGAGACAGAGAGAATCATAACTCGAGTTCTTTGAGTTTACTTGTTATTGTGATTTTTTCCTTGATCTTCGTTTAGGAAGAGAGTAAAATATGATCGGGAGTAGAAAGAGGGCGACGCCGGCGAGCAGGACTCGAGTGGGGAACTACGAGGTGGGACGAACTCTAGGCGAAGGTAGCTTCGCTAAGGTCAAATACGCTAGGAACACCGTCACGGGAGATATAGCCGCTATTAAAATCCTCGACCGAGATAAGGTTCTACGTCACAAAATGGTTGAACAGGTTCGTATGTAATCTTACTACATATTCTAGTAATAGTTTGAGTTCGTGATTAGGGACCCACATGTCCGAGGTAGGTTTTGTAGGTCTTAGGTTAATGATTTGTTAAACTTTTTAAAAAACTTCCAGCTAAAAACGGATTAGAATTTATACAAATGTTTTTATGGATTTGAAGACCATGAAATCTGTCATAGTACGTACTCGTTGATCACGACAATGACAGTGGTTATGAGCATGATCTTGATGTTATATGATGAGCATGCGTCTTTATTTATTTATTTTCTTCGTGGATGCAGCTTAAAAGAGAAATATCGACAATGAAACTAATTAAACATCCAAATGTGGTTGAAATCATTGAGGTAAGAATATAATGGCTTTTTAATATTTTCAAACATATATGTGTGTATGTACTAATAAGTCTCGAGTCTTAGCGTGTTAAAAAACCTCTATATGTAATGTTCGGTGATGTGTTCAAAAAAAAAAAAAAAAAAAAAAATGTAATGTTCGGTGCTGGCAGGTTATGGCGAGCAAAACGAAGATCTATATCGTTCTTGAGCTTGTCAATGGAGGTGAACTCTTTGATAAAATTGTAAGCATATCTAATCCGCACACTATTTCACTCTTACTTACGCTTTCACTGTATTTGATCAAATCTAATGGCTTAACTTGAGAGTTTCTTTGATCATGTTCTCAGTTTTCCACTGTTTTTACTAACGTCATTCTTGGATATGAATCATACAATAGGCTCAGCAAGGGAGACTTAAGGAGGATGAAGCTCGGAGATATGTTCAGCAGCTCATCAATGCCGTTGATTACTGCCACAGTCGAGGGGTCTACCACAGAGATCTCAAGGTCTTTTATCTTCAAATTGTGCACTTCTTTGATATGCTGATATTTATTATGTTCAAAGCTTCTCAACCTATATGTTGTTTGCCTGTTGCAGCCTGAAAATCTTCTTCTTGATGCAAATGGGGTTTTAAAAGTTTCTGATTTTGGGTTAAGCGCTTTCTCACTACAAGTTCGGGTAAGTCATCTAGTTTATCATTTGGATATCATGGCAAAAGAACAATATATCAATCTCTTTTTTTCACACATTTGATTGTTGTAACTTGTAAGCACTAAGCACCAATTTTGAATGCAGGAAGATGGTTTGCTTCACACAGCTTGTGGAACCCCCAACTATGTTGCTCCTGAGGTACATGCTAACAGTTTCAGCAATAAAAAAGGCAATGCATATTAAGTGTACCAAGAAATCTAATAATCGACCAAAATAACATTTTAAATATTTCAAGAATTGCTATTCTTTTTAGAAAATTTAGTAGGCCGTAGATCTATGATGTTCATCAAATATATGAGTCTAATCTCTACAGCATCTTTTTGTGGGCAGGTTTTGTCGGACAAAGGCTATGACGGTGCAGCAGCAGATGTATGGTCCTGTGGTGTTATTCTATTTGTTCTCATGGCTGGTTACTTGCCCTTTGATGAGCCAAATCTCATGACATTATATAAACGTGTACGTGTTATAACAAGCTTCTCTTCATCTGCTTGTTACTATTTTCTAAGTACTTTTATTATCTCATCTTTGGCGTTCAACTTCAGATATGCAAGGCTGAATTCAACTGCCCACCATGGTTCTCGCC
This sequence comes from Brassica oleracea var. oleracea, assembly GCF_000695525.1. Classification (NCBI taxonomy): domain Eukaryota; kingdom Viridiplantae; phylum Streptophyta; class Magnoliopsida; order Brassicales; family Brassicaceae; genus Brassica; species Brassica oleracea. The sequence goes on from NC_027752.1 coordinate 369,409, forward strand.
AGGTGCCAAGAATGTCATTAAGCGTATTCTTGATCCCAGCCCTATAACCGTGAGCGTCTAAAACTCTTAATTAAAATTGATTTGTGATCATAAAATGCTGTAAACGAAAAGACCAAAATGGTCTACACCATTAAAGAACTTAACAAACACTGTTTTCATTAATTGTAGAGAATAAGTATCGCAGAGTTGCTAGAAGATGAATGGTTCAAACAAGGGTACAAGACGCCATCATTTGAGCAAGATGATGAAGACATAACCATTGATGATGTTGATGCTGCTTTCAGTAACTCCAAGGTAAATAACCGCCTTTGTGTGCCGGTATATACCAACCAGTATATTTTACCAACTAATAATTACTCTTTCATGCTCTGCTACTATAGGAATGTCTTGTAACAGAGAAGAAGGAGAAACCTGAATCGATGAATGCTTTTGAACTTATCTCTAGCTCAAACGAGTTCAGTCTTGAAAACTTGTTCGAGAAGCAAGCCGTATGGACCCTTTTTCTACTTACTATTTGTTTTCATGATTGTCTAACATCATGCACTGGTTTGTCTAAATGATTTGCTTGTGTAATTTTCAGCAACTTGTGAAGAAAGAGACGCGGTTTACTTCAAACCGACCTGCAAGCGAAATAATGTCGAAGATGGAAGAAACCGCAAAGCCATTAGGCTTCAATGTCCGTAAAGACAAGTACAAGGTTTGTTTGTATTCTTGATTTTGTATGCGTTAGTCATTCATTAGACTTTTTTCTGGCTTCGTTAAAGATTGTTAAATAAAATCGCAGATAAAAATGAAAGGAGACAAAAGTGGTCGCAAAGGCCAGCTCTCAGTTGCTACAGAGGTATGTATTTAAAAACAAAATAGAGATGAACACTCTCTTATTGATCATTAGTACCTGTTAAGTAATTATGTTGGTTTGGTTATTTGGTGTAACAGGTGTTTGAAGTGGCACCATCGTTACATGTGGTAGAGCTTAGGAAAACCGGCGGTGACACCCTCGAGTTTCACAAGGTATGTATTTGGTCCATGAACCGGTTAGAATCTTTAACTGGTTTAGTTTTCTAATTGGGTTTCTAAATTAATCTGTTTTACAGTTCTACAAAACCTTCTCATCTGGATTAAAGGATGTAGTCTGGAATACTGATGGAGCAGCTCAAGATCATAAAGTTTAATAAGTTCATTAGCAAGTTGTTCTATTCAAAAGCAATATAAACTAAACCAAGAAAGAAAGAAAGAGCATTGAACAAGTTGAAACTTTAAAATGAACCTTCAAAGATAGTGATAACTAAAAAAATTAGCCCTGCTGACTTTTGTCCGAACCGAACGGGCCGAACCGAGCCGAACCGAAATTTTCGGTTTTCGGTTCGGTTTCGGTTTTGAGTTTGGCTTAGTTCGGTAGAATTTTGAAAAGTAATTCGGTTTTCGGTTCGGTTCGGTTTCCGATTTTCAAAAAAAAAATTAAGAAACCGAAAATATCCGAAAATAACCAAAAACCAAAACCGAATTTAACCGAAAATATCCGAACTTAACCGAAATAACCGAATTTAACCGAAAATCTCCAATTTTTTTTTGGAAAATTAGACCGAAATTAACCGAAAACAAAAAAACAATTATTTTCGGAAATAATTTTGAAAACCGAAATTAACCGAACCGAAATTTAATTCGGTTAATTTCGGAATAGGTTTTAAAAATTTCGGTAAACCGAAAACCGACGGTTCGGTTCGGTTTCAGAAAACCGAAGTCGCAGGGCTAAAAAAAATTGTCAAACCTAAGAACATGATTAACGATGCATGGGTTCTTATTTGATTTTTTTTTGTCTGATAAAAAAAATTAAAAAGCGAACCAATCGCAGATCGCCACACGTATCAGTGGGGTCCGCGAACATCCGCGAACAGTGCAAAAACCAAGTTAAACTCAGTCCTTATAGAAGACGCGGAAGACACGGTTTTTATAAAAACAGTGAGACCCACTCCTTTAACAAACCAGAGCCACCGTTAATTATGCTCTAATGGGCTATGAAGTATTATATCCACATGCAATATTCCTCAAAACTCGGTGTGGCTTTCTTTGAGTCAACTCAATTTGTCAAAGACCAATGAAATAAAGGGATTGTTTCATCAAAACTCACGAATTTCACTATTTGACTATAGTTGAAACATTCCGTAATCTAATATTTACATGAATTAATATGCATATACCAATTCTAGTTTATACTATCGATATTAAAAAAATGTTCTGTCGTGTTGCTTATATGGATATTGGTACACTGAAGGACGCTGTAGAGTGCATATATTATCGTACTGCCAACATTAACAACAATGCCACTTGTTCTACGTATTCGAAATCGTTTTATTAATGTTGCAACCATCTAAATTGCTAGTCCGATTTTATACATTGTATGTGAAGATAATATATATATTTTGTATTTATTCATACATTGATGGCGAACTGGTTTCTAGTTAGTTGGTGTTAATTAGGCCGACCAATATTAACTGTTCGTCTAAGTTCTACACATGGGCACTAGTCCATTTATTATCATCATTGTTTCATTTAAGTACTTTGATATTGCAGTTAAGTAGCGTTGTACCACACCTTTTTAGCTCTTATTACGCTCATGAAGTTTGACGTCGATAGATAAACTTGTTTTCTACTCCTATATACGCTCTCTGTTCCACAAATGTTCTAATATTTTCATTTGATAATCTATATAACTTGATAACCTGTTTAATCTACACTAAGTAGTTTAATCTATGTTCTCGGTTCTTCTAATAAGACTAGCGAGTTAAGATAACACAAATATGTTTGTACTTCGTACACTAGTAAAATGTTGTAAATTGAAATGATTTCACAATAAATATAAAACGATGTTAAATAAGCGAAGATTGAAAGATATCAAAGTTATCAGTATTGACTAAAATAATTCATAAGTTAAGTTTGTTTAAAATAAAATTCAGAAGTTACGTGACTCATAAGCCCACAAAAGCGACTCGTTGTTTGCTACGTAATTAAGCTCCTCTGTCTCTGTCGGCCCTTCAATGTCCATTTTTGACACCTTTACACAATCAAATTTGTAGTTTTATTAGGTAAAGATATTAGAAAACTATAAATACAGTTCCGCAATGTTGATCGACAGGTCGATTTCCAGTCACTTTAATATTGTTAACAGTAACACCCATTATTCTAAAATAAGTTCATAGTATTTCAGCATTTTAACTCCAGGTTAGAAGGTTAGAGCTGAGCATTTTATCCGTTAGATTTGATTTGATTTGTTATTCGTTTCAATTCAATCCAAAAATTCCGGATATCCGTAAACTTTCGAAGCAAAGCAAATACTAAAAATTAATATTCGTTAAAATCGAAGCAAATCACAAATATTAAAATTTTGGAAAGCGGATATCCGATCCGATCCCTCAATATATAAATACATGTATATCTTGATTATATTTAAAGTTTTTAATGTATAAAATTATATAATTATTATTCTAACATATGATTTGATAAATTCTATTTACATTATTACTTATATAAAAGTATTACATAAAGGAAGAGAACACATTTAGACAATTATAATTTTTTTCTTAAGTTTTTTGTTATTATAATTGTTAACTAAGTTCAAAAAATTTACAAAATATGTAGATTCACTACTTCTTTTAATTTTTATCATATATATCATGCAAAAAATTATTTTACAAAACAAATTTGTATCAATTTTTTAAGATTATTTGTATTAATGAAAACATATGAGATATCCGTAAGTATTCGTAAATATCCGTAAATATCTATTTGTTTTCTGGATATCTGTTTTTCCGAATATCCGTATTTTCCGAAGCAAATCAAATCGAAAAATTAGATATCCGTGACATACGAAACAAATAACAAATACCTTAAAAAACCTTGATATCCGATCCGTGCCCATGCCTACTCGAGATAATATCAAAATTTTACATTGGCAGACAAAATATTATTTGTTAATAGAAACAATTTGTGGAATTTTATTCATTAAATCAACGTCTTAGTGGAGACAGCCTAAATTTATATGATATTGACAACAATATCGAAACATTGAATTTGGATGGGTATATAATGGAGAAAAAACAAAATGTGCTGATGTTAAGAAGTAATCCAACCCATTGTCAATTTATCATGGTCCATAGACTCCATACAGAGGAGTTTGCATGCAGGCGAGAATACACAATTACATAAAAATAGCAAATTTGAATATTTGGGGACACGCTTTCGTCTACCCTTGTAGTTGAAATTGGGAAAGGGAACGCTTCTCATGAACGAAAGAAACGTTCCTCTAACACATTTCCTTCAAATTTATAAGTTAATACATAATATTTTATCAACTTGTAATATTTAATTGTTAGTTTTCAAACACTCTCTCTCAGACTCACTCAATCTTGGATAAACAATGTATCTGCTAATGGCTGTCTAAAACAGTTTAATTAGTAAGAAAAATGTATCTAATAAATATGTCATATTGTGTTGTAGCACTCTAGTTAACGAATTATGCTAAACAAAAATAGAAAGTTAGGAGGCCGAAGTTTATGTGTGAAACAGAAACCTAGATTTATGATCTAACCATACGTGTGTTCAGCTGGGAGTTGAAAGACTTTTGAAAGTGTACTATTCATTATTTGCATTTCGTGTGACAAGAAGTGACGAATAATCTGACTACTTAATTTAATATGAAGGTCCCATTTAGGTAGTTGAGCTAAATAGTATCTCGGAACCACCCACCATTAATTTCGAATATTATTCACTCCTCTCTTCTTCTTATTTGGTTAAATCATAACTACTGTTATCGTCGTATTATTTAAAATCATACTATTGTCTTTTCTCTTTCTTGCACTTAATAGCAATTCTATATATCTCTTCACCTGCACTCGCCCTAATTTCACGAAAATCATCCAGATTCACCATTTTCAATATTTTTCCTTCATCATTTTCTCTCCTTCTCCAGAGCTGCCTAAGCATTTAATAATCATACACATTTTTTTATCCCGTTTGAAATATTCCGACCAAAAATGACGGAGAGAACAAACAGCATAGAAATGGATCAAGAAAGATTAACGGCCGAGATGGCGTTCCAAGATTCTTCACCGGCCATTATACGAATCCAGAGACGTTTGCCGGATTTATTAACGTCCGTAAAGCTTAAGTACGTGAAGCTTGGACTTCACAACTCTTGCAACTTCACCACCTTTCTCTTCTTCCTCATCATTCTCCCCTTAACCGGAACCGTGCTGGTTCAGCTAACCGGCCTAACGTTGGATATGCTCTCTGAGCTTTGGTCTAATCGGGTGCTCCAACTCAACGGGTCGACAAGACTCACCTGCTCCGTTTTCCTTTGTTTCGCTTTGACCCTCTACGTGACTAACCGGTCTAAACCGGTTTACTTAGTGGACTTCTCCTGCTACAAACCGGAAGACGAGAGGAAAATGTCCGTGAATTCCTTCTTGAAGATGACGGAGGAAAACGGAGCGTTCACCGATGACACGGTTCAGTTCCAGCAAAGAATCTCGAACCGGGCCGGTTTAGGAGACGAAACCTATTTTCCACGTGGCATTACCTCAACTCCCCCGAAGCTAAACATGTCCGAGGCACGTGCTGAAGCTGAAGCAGTTATGTTCGGAGCATTAGATTCCCTTTTCGAGAAAACCGGGATTAAACCGGCTGAAATAGGAATCTTGATAGTAAACTGCAGCTTATTCAGCCCGACGCCGTCTCTATCGGCGATGATCGTGAACCGCTACAAGATGAGACAAGACATCAAAAGCTACAACCTCGGAGGAATGGGCTGCTCCGCCGGATTAATCTCAATCGAACTCGCCAACAATCTCCTCAAAGCAAACCCTAATTCTTGCGCTGTCGTGGTCAGCACGGAAAACATAACCCTAAATTGGTATTTCGGCAACGACCGGTCAATGCTCCTCTGCAACTGCATCTTCCGTATGGGAGGCGCAGCGATCCTCCTCTCTAACCGACGACAAGACCGGTCAAAGTCAAAGTACGAGCTAGTTAACGTCGTGCGGACACATAAAGGATCAGACGACAAGAACTACAATTGCGTGTACCAGAAGGAAGACGAAAGAGGAACGATCGGTGTCTCTTTATCTAAGGAGCTTATGTCCGTCGCGGGAGATGCTCTGAAAACAAACATCACGACGTTAGGACCGATGGTCCTTCCATTGTCGGAACAGTTAATGTTTTTGATTTCATTAGTCAAAAGGAAGTTGTTCAAACTGAAAGTGAAGCCCTATATTCCAGATTTCAAGCTAGCTTTCGAGCATTTCTGTATACACGCAGGCGGTAGAGCGGTTCTTGACGAGGTTCAGAAGAATCTTGATCTTAAAGATTGGCATATGGAGCCTTCTAGGATGACTTTGCACCGTTTTGGTAACACTTCGAGTAGCTCGCTGTGGTATGAGATGGCTTATACCGAAGCTAAGGGTCGGGTTAAAACAGGTGATCGACTTTGGCAGATTGCGTTTGGGTCTGGTTTCAAGTGTAACAGTGCGGTTTGGAAAGCGTTACGAGCGGTTTCGACGGAGGAGTTGACGGGTAATGCGTGGGCTGGTTCGGTTGAGGATTATCCTGTGAAGATTGTGCAATGATTGGTTGGATCGGTCTTGTTATGTAATTGTTGTGTACTTCTTGATGTTAAATATTTTTATGTAAGTAAGCTGTCAAATGAAGATTATAATCTAATTAATTATACAAATGCGTGTTTGGTATACGTTAGTTGATTTTTTGTAATATGGTAAACCAGAAATTTGAAAATCTGTCAAAAGACACAGACATATGTCGTCGTGTCTTCGTAATCTACACGACAGATACTAAAGTGATTTTTATATTTTACTAAGTTCAGATTTCTGGGTGCCCTTTTTTATACTCTTTTCAATTTCTATGGGTATTTCTTCTTCTAGTTTTGTAAAAGTAGCGGAGAAGGTCTCCACGAGAAAGCATATCCATTACAAAATTCTCTTGGTTCTTCGAAGTCTTGATCTTATATTAATAACTTACTAAGGTCGGCACGTGCAGATCGACCCATTCGTCCGGTCAACAACTCTTCTAGGTTGAGGTCGTTGAAATATCATCTGCATAATTGGTTGGCGCCTACATATAACAAGAACAACAACAACAAAAATGCAAAAACATTTACAAAAAGAAACATGTCAGACGTTTAATGCCTCTAGAAAATATACAATAAAAGTTACAAGATTAAAACATGTTCTCCAGGATCATTGGCATAGTGCCATCTTTGGAGTCTTTAGTCTTACATGCACCACCATTAATTTGTTTATTTAATGCCCCCACTTAATGCAAATCGGGGATGTAGCTCAGATGGTAGAGCGCTCGCTTAGCATGCGAGAGGTACGGGGATCGATACCCCGCATCTCCATTTACTATTTTTTACAGAAATTTTGTCTGTCTTGTGGCTTTAGAGTAGAAAGTTCATTGCTTTGCTAGATAGGCCCAATTATAGCTCTTATGTGAGTTATGGCCACACCATACCGCAACTTAAAATGCTGCTGTTTTTATTCAGAAGAGGCTTAACTTACATGCAGGTATATATAATTGTCTTATTTCGAACACCTGTGACATGTTAATTTCGGTTTAACTTGTTTTAGACACCATTTGCAATTTCGAATTACAAAATGATAAAAGAGTTTCGAAAGGAAACAAAGAGATTTCCTCTATTATAATGGAATTTCGTCACAGGTGATATACATACGGAACGTGTGTAAACGTCAAGTGACAAGACTTGTGATTGATGGGAATCATGTCACATGGGTGATGTCCTCTGCTCGTGCTTCAAGTTGCAAAGTTGCAGCTTTTCTTTTTCCTTTTTAGCTAATTCTTAAAAGATTTAAGAGTGTCACTTTTGCATCAAAATCATCAAAATACGTAAATTCTGGTGCCGAAGTGGAAGATTCAAAACTTTTTATCCGAAAGTTATTCCTGTAAAAGGCCAAAAGAGTATAAATTAATTATTTGTGTGCGTCACTTTTGGTTTTTGTTTTTTTTTTGTCATCTGAAAATTTATTACTCAAACACAGTACAAACTTCAAACAAAGATAATTACAAGTCTGAACATCGAATTTAAACCCAAAAAAGATAAACTAAGTCGGCAATTTAGATGATACTTGAATCCCGAAACCACAAGCCGGCGATTACGTTAAGAGCAACCCAGAATCTGTAAGAACATATGCTATTACTAAGCCCCTAACTAACCTCAATTTTTGAAAAGCCACCAAAAGACACATTTGTTTTTTTTTGTTTTTCTTTAAATCATTTGATGCTTAGTTATATAAATTTGCTTTAAAAGTAACACATGCAAGTTGACAAAACAAAAGTAACACATGCAATGTTAGCTTTCGAAATACAATATTCTTGTACAACTCCACTGACCTCAATGTATTTATCCTACCGATAAGTTCTAATCAAATTTAGTTTTCTTTACCGTTTCATATTTTTTATAAGGTTACAGAACAATTAGTTCATTCTCAAAGGTAAATTTCCAAACACAACGTAATCTCAACGACTCAAATTCAATAGTCAATACGAAAAACACTGCATACAAATAAAATTAAAAACGTTTTTCCTGGAGGGATAACAACATATTGTGACCGTTGATATGGCATCACCACCGACAGTCATCTAAGCCAATTCCTATAGTCACTAGTAGAAGCTGGTGAGACCTCAACACCATTAGACTCGGTGCAACACGAGGAGTAGTTCGATTGCTGCTCCAACAATGCACCAAAGTGTGAACCAGCCACACTCTTAAAGCTTGGACTCCTCAAACTATTAATGTCATCATACTCCGGTTGAGGCGGGACTGGAAATGAAAGCCGTTTCTTGACCAAACCCACGCGGTCCCTCTCGGGAGTGGAAGGTCGCTGCCTCGGCGCGCTCTGGGACCTAATCCTCGCCTTAGCCGACTCTGTATTGGCCATATAATTAGGCAGCATTGCTGCATTATTGACCATTGTGGTACTAACGCTACAACCACTTCTAGCAGTGAAACTACAATTAGATCTCAGGCTAGGTGTGTTTGATGTATAACTATAAGCTGCTCGGTCATAGTCATCCCTAGGGTCTCTCTGGCACCGAGGACTAGCTGACCGGATATTGATCGGTCTAGACTTAGCTGGAGACGGAGTGGCTGAGAAGTTACTGCGGGGTTGGTAATGGTGGCTGCTTCTTGATGGGGAACTAGGTCTCTGGCTACGGCTCGGGCTTCCTGTTCTTGCTCTTGAGTAAGGTTGAGAAGTGTCGATTTCCACGGTTTTAACTGAAACCCTTTGATCAACCGAAGCTCTACTAATAGGTGGTTTATCCCACGGTCTAGTTGCCATCCACCGGTCAAGCCATTTAGGTCTTTCCTCCTCGAGTTCTGCCCTGTGGTCTCTTCCTGCGGATTGGCTACCAGTCGTTCTCCACGTCTTTTTTATCAAAAAAAATGAAACGGTATTATCAAGAAGGTCTATCTATACATATATGATAATAATTAATAAGTAATAACACTTTTTCAGTTTTAGTTATTTTACCTGTTGAGAGAAAGCTTGAGACAAATTAGTCTTCTCGTGTCTCAATGCTGTGTCTCGTCTCCGTTGCAGCATAGCTTTCACTTCGTCTATCGTGTGTGGTCGGTCATCCCAATCTTCCGGGACGCTGCTTCCTTCTCTTGACTATAACAAAAAAATACAACCAAAAGATATAAGCCAACAACAAAGAAAGAAATGTTCTCAAACTCTCTAGCTCACGCCTGACCAGACTAATATTACAAGACGAGACTCATACTATTTGGAAACTTAACCATATAGACCAAAACATGTTAAAGTAAAACGTTCATTGATTATGGTTAAGTTGATGTAAGATTCAAGTAGAGGGTCGATATCTACTAACCATGGACTGTCGGTCTGAAATGTCTTGGAGATAACGAGATTCAAAACCACAGTGAGTGTCACTGAATGCGGATTTGCGGCTACCATCATGAGACAAGCGTTTACGTTGGTCAAGCACACGAGACTGGACTCGAACCAGGGCTTGCATACACCTTAAAGTCATTTTGGCTTGTTTTCTGACATTGTGACCTCTTACTAATGCTTGTAGCTTCACTAATCCTTTTAATGCTCTTAATGCTCTTCTTGCCTTCATTTACACAAAATCAAACACCATATATTAATAAACAGAATCCCAATATTGTACCAATATTTATTTGTATAAACACTGTTAGTTATAATATAACACGTCTTTGTCACTATAAAGTCAGTAGGTAAAATATAAAAAAGTAAAAGCATTGCTACTAATTCTAGTTAATTGCTTATAGCTTACAAGGTAGCCTCTGAAAGAAGTCTGGATAACAACAGCAGCGTAGTTCTCTCTTGCGTAATAGATCCGCCTCGTCACATTTGGTACAGCTACCGGAGATGCTGATGTGGCGACGGAGACAACGGCGGACGGTGATTTTCCGGCATTCGGTGGTGCCGTCGGTGCGTTACTCGGTGCCGTCTCCGGTAATGTTTTCGAGTTTGCGTTATCTGATTCTTGATTTGGCGGCGGCGGAGAGACACCGGAAGGCTTCACCGGAGAACCTTGAGTCGCCGGTTTTTTGAACAACCACCGCCTCTTCTCTCTCTTCTTTAGCAAAAAACAGAAAATGAGAAGAATAAAAATCTATCTTCTTGAAATGAATAACAAGATCTAGAAACAACAAACCTTTTCTTCGTCTTCTTCGATTTCTTTACCGTGAGGATCATTTCGTTCCTTCTTAGACGGAGATCGGAAAGCTCGCTTCACGGCAGAAAGCCAAGAAGAACCGTTCTTTTTCCCCATGTGTTTTTTGTTGTCGGAAAATCACCCTTTAGCACATTATTACCACCGTTATGTATTGGTGTTCCTTGTCTTGTTTCTCAGTAAAAGAGGGTTGAGATTTGGCTTTAGATTTTTGCTGAACTCAGAAGAGAGAGAGAGAGAGAGAGATGGAACAAGTACAGATAATCTTTTGGTTGCTTTGCTTTGTGTAAGAAATGGGCTCTGACCACCTCTTTAACTGCAACCACGACACCGATGACTGTGTTTTATCTTTTTCTCTTTCGTTATTTTATCCTATCGCAGAAACAAGTATATTAGTATTATTTTATTTTATTTTATTTTATATTTTATATTTTCGTAATGCATCGATATTAACATGCATATATTCGTTATGGATCCATGTGGATGTACCGTAGGGACTAGGGATATAGATGGGCACTTTGATTTAGTCCTATCAACTAAAACCACTTCAAATTACTTTCATTTTGTATCATTCAGCTAAAATCCTAATTATAGACACAGTAAAATTATCAATTGATAGTTGTCAGTTTTAGTGAATATTGTACAACTTTTGGATCAAGATTAATGTACCATATAAAAAGACACGAAACTTGAGTACATAAGAAAAATATAGAGAAAAATACAATGTTAGATATCATGTCATCACATGTTGTTTACTCAAGATGATGTACAACATATCATCTGAAGGATTATATGTTAACTACTTGAAACTGACAGCCAGTATTTGCTTGACCAAGCTCGTGCTGTCACGTGCGTGGAGCCAGGTATGGAGACATAAGGTGGACCACCGTGGTCGTTCCCTAGAACCCAACCAACATGTTTTGTTTTTTAACTCAATACAAACGCATCTGGTCAAAGTCAAACCTCTCTTTCTCTCTTTGGGCTCTAGTTTATAAATCAGACAGGCCTATATAGGAGTAAAGGGCAAAAGGCCCAAAGTTAAATGAAAGATTAATATCTAAAAACTCAAATGGGTCTAGAGAATAATTTAATCGGCCCATACATACCTGGGGTACAAGCTTTATAATAATCTCAGCGTCTCCCCAACTTGACTTCAAACCCTAGCGAACTTCACTTGAGCCGCTCTCCGAAAGCATTTTCGATCCCAGTCTAAGGTACTTTCGATGCTTCTCCATTTCTATTTGATTACTCCTGGAACCTCTCACTGTTAGATTGTATGTACATATATTTAGTTTGATTTAAAGTCTTAATTTGTGTATTCCGAGTATTGATATTTATTGATAAATAGGTGATTAATTGTCTGTTGTTGTTCTTACATGGTTTCAGAAAGAAAAATCAATGTCGACGGTCGGAGAGCTTGCTTGCAGCTACGCTGTTATGATCCTCGAGGACGAGGGTATTTCTATCACGGTTGGTGTTTTTTTTTTCTTTTTGTTATTTATCTGATTATCCATTTACTTAATATTCGGTTCTTAGCTAGTTTCTTAAAGACATTGAGTTGAAGTATTAGGAGTTATGTCTGTTTGCTTGATAATTGAAAGCTTAGTTAAAATTGTTTTAGTTTAATCTCTCTAAACCTTAATATGAATGTTGTTAGGCCGACAAGATCGCTACGTTGATCAAATCCGCTGGTGTTAGTTGCGAGTCATACTGGCCAATGCTATTCGCCAAAATGGCGGAGAAGCGTAACGTTACTGACCTCATCATGAACGTTGGTGCTGGTGGCGGAGGTGGTGCCCCAGTTTCAGCTGCTGCCCCAGCTGCCGGTGGTGGTGCTGCAGCTGCTGCACCTGCCGCTGAGGAGAAGAAGAAGGTAGGAGAAATAGCAGCAATTAATAAATTCTTTTATTGCTTAGTTCAACTTGTTTCTAAACATTTTTTTGGTAAAATCTATTGTGGATGCAGGAAGAAGTGGCAGAAGAGAGTGATGGTGATCTGGGTTTCGGCTTGTTCGACTAAGCAAGAAGCAATTGCTTTTGTTTTTTTTCTTGTTATCAGTTGGTTGTTTACTTTTATCGAATTGAGACGCCATGTTTTGTTTAGTTGCTACTTCGTTTCCTCAAGTTTTGGTTGTTTTCTTGAATCACCCTGTTTGTGTATCTCAAGTCTACCGAGCAAAACCATCTGGGAGTTTGACATTTTCTTTATATTTCCTTCTTTGACAACTAATATTGGTGTGAGATTTATAAATCATGAATCACAAGAAAAGATCATCGAATCGCAAGAAATGTTAGGAAATTTTGATGAATATAAATGTAGAGAAATATAAAATTATCGGGAGGCCTGTAAATTAGTAACTGGGCTTTACAATAGTAGTTTTTGTCGGTTAAGTGTGTTAATGAGGAGAAGGAGAGTGGATCAAACGCGCTTCTATTTGGGTTTATGGATTGAAACAACATGTTTGTTTCTTCTGTCTCTTGTTTAGTTGTTACACTTCCAACTCATCCTCTTCCTGTCTTCCTCGTTTTCTCCGCCTCTCTCTCTCTCTCACTTCATTTAACTAATTCCCTTTGGGAAAGGATCGGTCTCCATTGATAATATCGAAATGGCTACGTCTTTCTCCGCCACACTTCCTCTCCATGGATCTCAAGAGAATCGTCTCTTACTCCCCCCGATCCGATTGGCTCCTCCTCCTCCTTCTTTCCTCGGATCCACCCGTTCTCTCACCGTTCCTTCTTCTCGCAGACTCTACCACGCTCACGCCGCTCGTCGATCTCCCGTCGTTGGCGTCCAGGAAGTTGTCAAAGAGAAGAAAGTCACCAACAGCCTGGTATGCATTGTCCAAACTCACTGATACTTATTATTAGCATCGAGAGAGTTATAGTTCTTTAGTATTATAACTGTGGGATTATATTTAAATTTCTGTATATGTATATGCTTTTGATTGAGAAATTGGAGTTATCTAGATTTTTATTTGATTTGTTTTGAAATTAGTTGATAACCAAAGAGGAAGGATTAGTGTTGTATGAAGACATGATACTCGGTAGATCATTCGAGGACATGTGTGCTCAAATGTACTACCGTGGCAAGATGTTCGGTTTTGTCCACTTGTACAACGGCCAAGAAGCCGTCTCCACCGGCTTCATCAAGCTCCTCACTCAGTCCGATTCAGTCGTCAGCACGTACCGTGACCACGTCCACGCCCTCAGCAAAGGCGTCTCTGCTCGTGCCGTCATGAGCGAGCTTTTCGGGAAAGTCACGGGATGCTGCAGAGGCCAAGGTGGGTCCATGCACATGTTCTCCAAAGAGCACAACATGCTCGGTGGGTTCGCTTTCATCGGAGAAGGCATCCCTGTGGCCACCGGTGCTGCGTTCACCTCAAAGTACAAGAGGGAAGTCTTGAAACAGGACTGCGATGACGTCACTGTTGCGTTTTTCGGAGACGGGACTTGTAACAACGGGCAGTTCTACGAGTGTCTCAACATGGCTGCGCTTTATAAGTTGCCTATTATCTTCGTTGTGGAGAATAACTTGTGGGCTATTGGGATGTCTCACTTGAGATCGACTTCTGATCCTGAGATATGGAAGAAAGGACCTGCGTTTGGGATGCCGGGGGTTCATGTTGACGGTATGGATGTGCTGAAGGTGAGGGAAGTGGCTAAAGAGGCGGTGACGAGAGCTAGAAGAGGAGAAGGTCCGACGTTGGTGGAATGTGAGACTTACAGGTTCAGAGGACACTCCTTGGCTGATCCTGATGAGCTCCGTGACGCTGGTATATATTATTGAAACTTAAACCTTATATTATGAATCTTTCATTAATTTGAATTTATTTTGGCAGCTGAGAAAGCCAAGTACGCGGCTAGAGACCCGATCACAGCGTTGAAGAAGTATTTGGTAGAGAACAAGCTAGCGAGTGAAGGGGAGCTTAAGACGATAGAGAAGAAGATAGACGAGTTGGTGGAGGAAGCGGTTGAGTTTGCAGACGCGAGTCCGCAGCCAGGTCGGAGTCAGTTGCTAGAGAATGTGTTTGCTGATCCGAAAGGATTTGGAATAGGACCCGATGGAAGGTACAGATGTGAGGATCCCAAGTTTACTGAAGGCACTGCTCAAGTCTGAAGAAAAAAACTACTTAACCTGTGCTGTGTTCTGTTCTGTCTTTGGTTTCTGTTTAATGTTTTTTTTTTTTTACTTGTCATTAAGTTAAAATGCTACAAAAACAAAACACAGTTTGGATCGTTTGAATTTTTTTCTTCTTTCAGTTGGAAATTTGCTAAATTACAGAAAATGTTGGTCCAACATTCTGAATAACAAAACGGCTAAGCGAAAGAGAGGCTTTCATGTAGCGGGTTAAATGACCCGACCCGGTTTATCCTCTTAAATTTTCTATATTTCTTATTTATTTGTTTTTAGTTTTCCTCACAAATTATTTACTTTTTCTTGGTTCGATGATGGCAGCCTCCTGCTTCGCAACTCCCTTATCTTCTTCTTCTCGATCATCCTCCAATGCCATCCCAAAATGCAAAGCTATAATCCCTTCGTGCTCTTACCTGAAAGCTTCTACCACCTCTTTCCACCTCTCTTCTCTGTCTCGCCACTGTGTAGCTCAACGACTACAAATCAAGGTCTCTTCTTATTCTTCAGAATTATCAGTTCTTGATGAAGAGAAACAAGAAGAAGTTGAAGGAGATGGGGAGACAGGTGAAGAAACCGAAGCTGAGCCAGTAGTGGTGATGAAGAAACCGAGACCTTGCGAGCTGTACGTTTGTAATATCCCAAGAAGCTATGACATTGCTCAGCTTCTCGAAATGTTTCAGCCTTTCGGAACTGTCATCTCCGTTGAGGTAATCTAACTTCTTATCTTCACACGTGTCTCTTTGGGAGTGTATGTTGATTGAAATGATCATTCAGGTATCTCGAAATCCACAGAGTGGAGAGAGCCGTGGAAGTGGATTTGTCACGATGGGTTCTATCAACTCTGCCAAAAACGCCATTGCCTCTCTTGATATGAAGGAAGTAGGTGGTCGCGAGATGCGGGTAAGGTACTCTGTTGAGATGAATCCAGGAACCAGGAGAAACTCAGCAGCCTTGAACTCAACTCCGAAGAAGATTCTCATGTACGAAAGCCAGTACAAGGTTTACGTCGGAAACCTCCCTTGGTCCACGCAGCCTGATGATTTGAGAGACCACTTCAGCAGTTTTGGCACAGTCGTGAGCGCGAGAGTGTTGCACGACCGCAAGACTGGGAAAAACAGAGTCTTTGCCTTTCTTTCGTTTGCAAACCTTGAAGAACGTGATGCGGCTCTGTCACTCAATGGAACAGTTAAGCTTTGTTTAAAAAGTCTTGAATAAAAGAAACACCACCACTTGTTGCTTATTACACCTTTTCACTTAACACAAAAAAGCTCTCTACTCTTTGCAGGAATACGAAGGCCGCAGAATCATAGTCAGAGAAGGTATCGAGAGGACCGAGTCTTAAAACCAAACAGTTCCGCTTTTGCTGCAAAAAAAAAAAAAAAAAACATTTTCTTCAACGAGAGTAACCTTTTACATCATTCGCTCTGTTTTTGAAGTTCTTGTTACACTTTAGTGTAATTTTCCAAACCGATCCTGGCATCTCATTTATGTATGATTTTCTTCTCCGACTCATCTACTTTTACAAATCAAGTGTCATCGTCAGTCAATCTCCACAGGCGTCTAGATGCACTACTTCCTAATTCTTGATGTCCATCGAAGTTTTACAAATATAAAGTTCGTAATGAAACGTTGTATGTATGTGCTGTAATGGGATCCGAATACAAGTCTGGAATTTCATTCATTTTCCGTTAGAGAAGATAATAAGAGCTTAGAGAATATTACCGGCAAGAGACATGACGAGGGAAGGCTTAACGTTTTAAATGAAAACCCATATTTAAGGTAAATTTTTTGTATTCTGTGATTAATTATGAACGCTAATTGCATAATGTGAAAACTAATCAAACAAGTTTCCTGTCAATTGATCGTTAGAATTGATTGGATCGTATTATATAAACTACAGAGAACTGAATATTGTAAAGAATAAATTTGATAAAATTATACCAAAGATTAAAAAAAAGATGATTCAACTGCAGATGCGAGATATTATATCTTTCCTTAAGTCAAAATACGTCCCGTAGTGCGATGGTTCGATAACGTAATGAGTCCCAAGATACAACTGCAAAAAATCTTCTGATTTGTGTCACTCTATCAGAAGCCTGACGAAACTAGATTCGTGTATACTCTCAGACTCGAAAGAAAATTAAAAAAAAAGATAAAAGAAATATAGAGGATTGTATATTTTGCTGTGTGTACAAGTAAACACAAATGCTCCTTTTATAACTTCATAAGAATGAAACACGTTATGTAATTGAATGAGACTAGCGTACATAAACATAATAGCAATAAAGGAAATTGATTCCCATGACTACGATTCAAAAGACGTTAGTATATCAAGTCTTAAAGTTGCATTGACCACATCAAAGCCAACAATATACTTTAATTAAGTTTATATTTTATATATAACCAAATTTAAAAATATTTTATGAATAAGATTTAAAACAAATTAATTGACATTAAAGTCTAATCAACTTATTAAATCTAAATTCAAACCCAATTATCTAAAGTGAAATATTTGTTAAATTTTATATTTAACCAAATAATAGCTTTACAAGCTGTTCATATCATTCACTTTAGACATTCATTTCTCATTCAAAACAACACCGATTTTGACCAACAAATACACTAACGCATAGTGTTCACAGTGACGATTACATCGTGCCCAAATTCCGGTTCTTCCGACAGACGTCTCGGTCGAAAAACCCATCGGAAAAATGGTCCACACCACTTTGTCAAAAACGAGTTCCAACAAGAATAATATGTAAACGTTGACCTTTCAGTTGCGAGTAGGTATGCCTCTAAACATGCATTGTTTTGGATATTCAAATTTGCTATACAGAAGAAAACTTTAACATTCTCTGTGTTCTTTTTCAACACCCAAGTAAACTCTGCGATCATGAATCAACAAATTTACACAAGGTACCAACAAGTCTAGAGTATTTATCCTACTTCAATTGCCTCCAGTGCCAAGTTGCAACTCCTGTCTCACCTGCTTCAGCTGTGACACAAAACTTTATTAATATCATCCTAAAGTGAAATGCAAGAAAGTACATTTAAAACTTTGGTATTGAGACTTACCACAGCCTTTATTTGATCCCTGGCAGTAGCAGTTCCTCCAGTGACACAATCATCATGGTAAGGGCTACAGATACGCACTTCTCCCGATACAAGAATGTCTTTGTTTACCCAGTGTACAGGAAGCCTGGAATGGAGCAGCACATACCATTATTCAATTAGAAAAGAGTAAATATTTCCGGTTTCGTTGCCCTGACGCGTTCATTAACTGACATAAGACAATATCAGGATACACCCTACAACCATCTTCCACGAGCGGTTCTTAATTGGAAAACAAAGAAAAGCTCAGTGTAAACAACATAAGTAGCCTACAAACAGCTCGAAACTAATTGTTAAACTCACACAATTAGCAAAAACTAGCTCGAAACTAATTGTCAAACTCACACAATTAGCAAAAACTAGCTGAGTAACTTCTTTGACAAGTCTGCTCGAACATTATAGCATATTTCTTTCAGCAATGTCATGAAAATCAGCTCAGCATAAAAATCTACAGTAACAAAAAAATGAGGTTTGATGCTAATTTACAGGCATTTTCACAGCAGCAAATGCATAGTTCAAATGCAACCTCTGCAAACCAAGAGCAATACTGAATCAAGATTCAAACATACTTCTCACACAATAACACAATATCTAATTCCAAGAACAATCCCAATGATTCACAGTTTGCTGTTTAACAATCATATCATAAATCAATCTTTATTGTTATCTTCTTAACATAAGAAAATAACCTAAACCACGCATACACAAAAAGATCCGAAGAAGAAGCAAAAGATCCGAAGAAGAAGCAAAAGATCCTTACGTCTTAGAGAAGGCATGTCTTAGAGAAAGCATCGAAGATCTTCTGCTCCTCTGCGGTAACACCAACACCAATGCTCTTGATTTCCCTGCGTCGTACACGTTTCCTCGTAAACTTCAATTAATCAAATCAAACACACAAGTGAAGAATTAGACTCAATCATAAAAGAGTTTTGCAACAAACTAAAAATCACCTAGTAGTGATCGCCTCTTGTTTTAACTTGTGAAGGAGTGCACTTATTGGGCGCGTTTGGTCTCTGTTTTTTTCTCTTCTCTGCTAAACATCGACATCGACTCTCTCAAAGTCATCGACTCTTTTTCAGTCCTTAAGCTGTACAAAGAACAACAACAACGTCAGATCAATAAAAATTATATATAATATTTAAGATGAATTTTCTTTTTCTTAAGAGTTAAGAGACGTACTCTCTAGCAGACTGCAAAACGCCTTTTATACTGTCGTGTAAAGAGTCCATTATTAGAGTTACGTCAGTGGGGTTACGTCAGTGGGGTTACGTGTCATGCACTTATGAAAGAGTGTACCGAGACTTTCTGAAGTACCGCCACTAAGCGGATTGGTTAACAGGTGTCCAATGTATTTGGGGACATTACCCCCTAAAACACCTAGTTTCAACACCATGTGTTGAACTCTGAAGACAAACACAGCTCTACCTCCCAGTTCTATACCATTTGTTCTCAAAATCTCCAAATCTTTGTCCACGTCCAAAGTCTTCACATACTCAGACCATCTCAGTCAAGTACGGGATCTCTGCCATCTTCCATACAGTCCAATCAAGCCTGTAACGATCAAACCAAAAATTAAAAAAAAATTGGAAATGTAAATTAGCAGTCTCCACTTGTCACAAAATAAGCTAAGCTTCAAAAGAAGGAACGAATTGAAAGCACGGGAGTAAGTAGGGGGCACCATTATCATGTTTCCTTATTGTATTTGCAAACATTAAACCATTATTTCATTTTTATATAAAGAAAATCATTTGATTTTTTTGGCTTCAACATAATTTGCATGATTCTCATAACAGCAAATAAATATCTATTTCTCGAATATAAGTAATAAAAGATAATGGAAAACGATTCAAGATCTGAAATTACCTCTGTGGGAAAACACCCTCCATGGTCAATAGGAATCAACTTGCCTTCTTTGTTAAGTATGTTGTCCTGGTTTCTGTCCGTGTTGCCATATCGGATATCCAGAAGTGTCATCTTCTGGAAATCTTGGATACTAAAAATAGCATCACTCCTCTCACCATGAACATACCACTTCTGGTTTGGAATGAATTGTTGTAACGATCCTTTTGTCCATCTTTTTTCTCTGTCCCCTTTGAAGTCCATACAACGAACCATTGTTGTTGGAGGGACACCTCCGAATCCATCTCCTTCTCTATCCTTGGGAAAATCCAACAAATATGCAGTCACCTCTCTGTTGGCCTTTTTTCCTTTCCTCCAACGACCATCTTCTTCCACTTCCGGTTTGAAGACTGCAACCTTCCTCATTTTCTCGTCCATGAGGAAGTAAACTCCATTAGTTGGACGAGAAATCTTTTGGGCAAAAATCTTCTTCTTCAAGGCCATGTTGGCAGCTACAATGATATCTTGTGCTCTCATAACTGGAAAGGGGAGAATCTCCACAACCAAATCTTGCTCCATAGGGTATCTAAACCAACAACACCATGCAAACATTATTTGGATTTAAAAATAGCAAAATAAGATAGTAATATATTGAGAAATGTTACCATTTTAAGAGGAAGAAGTGTGAGTCGACAGACAAAAATATGGAAGGAATGAACGATGGAATTAAACTAGTGGTATTTAAAGATAAATGACCTCAACCACTATCTTAATTGCCAAACGAAGAAAGCTTAGTGTAGACAACATAAGTAGCCTATAACTTTCTAGAAACTAAGTATCAAACTCACGCAACGGTAGCAAAAACTAGCTGACTAACTTCTTTGAAAACACTACTCGAACATTATAGCATATTTCTTTCAGAAATGTCATGAAAATTAGCTCAGCATAAGAATCTACACTAACAAAAAGACAAAAAAAAAAAGAAGATTCAAAGAACAAAAGATCCTTACGTCTTAGAGAAAGCGTCGAAGCTCTTTTGCGCCTCGGCTGCAACACCAACACCAATGCTCTCGATTTTCCTGCGTAATACATGTTTCCTCGTAAAGCTCAATTTAATTAGATCAAAACACAAAATGAAGAATTCGACTAAATCATAAAAGAGGTAATGATGCTGATTTACAAGGCATTTTCACAGCAAGCAAAAACATAGTCCCAAAAAGAATGCAACTTCAGCAAACAAACGCTAATACAAAACAAACGCTAATACTGAATCAAGATTCAAACATACTTCTCACACAATAATATATAATTTCAAGACCAATCCCAATGATTCATATTTTGCTGTTTAACATTCAATTAAAAAGAGTAAATGTTTCCGGTTTTGTTGCCCTGACGGTTTCATCAACTTACATAAGACAATATCAGGATACACCCTACAACCATGTTTCACGCGGTTCTTAATTGCCAAACGAAGAAATATCAGTTTACGCAACATAAGTAGCTTATAACCTTCCCGAAACTAATTTTTGAACTCACCAAACAGTAAACTTCTTTGAAAACTCTACTCAAACATTATAGCATATTTCTTTCAGCAATGCCATGAAAATTAGCTCAGCATAAGAATCCACACTAACAAAATATGAGGTTTGATGCTGATTTACAAGCATTTTCACAGCAGAAAATGCATAGTCCCAAACAGAATGCCCAAACTGAATCAAGATTCAAACATATATACCATAAATGATTCCAAGAACAATCCCAATGATTCACAGTTTTCTCTTTAACAATCATATCATAAATCAATCTTGTTATCTTCTTAACACAAGAAACTAACCTAAACCACAAAAAAAAAGATTCAAAGAACAAAAGATCCTTACGTCTTAGAGAAAGCGTCGAAGGTCTTCTGCACCTCGGCTGCAACACCAACACCAATGCTCTTGATTTTCCTGCGTAATTCACGTTTCCTCGTAAAGCTCAATTTAATTAAATCAAAACACAAATGGAAGAATTCGACTAAATCATAAAGAGGTAATGATGCTGATTTACAAGGCATTTTCACAGCAAGCAAAAACATAGTCCCAAAAAGAATGCAACTTCAGCAAACGAACGCAAATACAAAACAAACGCTAATAATGAATCAAGATTCAAACATACTTCTCACACAATAATATATAATTTCAAGACCAATCCCAATGATTCATATTTTGCTGTTTAACATTCAATTAAAAAGAGTAAATGTTTCCGGTTTCGTTGCCCTGACGGTTTCATCAACTTACATAAGACAATATCAGGATACACCCTACAACCATGTTTCACGCGGTTCTTAATTGCCAAACGAAGAAATATCAGTTTACACAACATAAGTAGCTTATAACCTTCCCGAAACTAATTTTTGAACTCACCAAACAGTAAACTTCTTTGAAAACTCTACTCAAACATTATAGCATATTTCTTTCAGCAATGCCATGAAAATTAGCTCAGCATAAGAATCAACACTAACAAAATATGAGGTTTGATGCTGATTTACAGGCATTTTCACAGCAAAAAATGCATAGTCCCAAACAGAATGCCCAAACTGAATCAAGATTCAAACATACATATCATAAATGATTCTAAGAACAATCCCAATGATTCACAGTTTTCTCTTTAACAATCATATCATAAATCAAGTCGTCTCCCGCCCCTTGACAATTCTAAGCAATTGTATTCATCTCGGAATTGTTGGTGGTTTATTTCCACCCATTGCTGCCTTGGTTGGATTCTTCAAATGAGTTTTAGAATTTTCTGCATCTGAACTTGTCGGATGGGCCTTAGGAAGCCCCAAATCCAGCGTCGGCCCACTCTTCCCTTCCTTGGGTTTTGGTTAGTTACGGCCCAGAAGTATATTCCTCTTTTTCAGAGAAACGCTTTGGGCTAGAGACCTTGGTGAGCTTTTCTTCTTCCTGCTCGATGAAGGAGCTGAATCGAGTGGCAGCGTCTGAGCTTGACGATTCTTCCTCACTGGCCTCTCCGTACATGTGCCATGGACTGGATCCTCAATACCTGACTCCGGGATTCATCCCTTTAAACCACCGTTCTCATCAACTATCGGGGTTAGCATCCTTTCAGTCTCCAAATCACATACCTTCGTTCCTTGATGAGATTCTTCAGTTAGCAGTTCATCCTCATCCATCAGATCATCATCATCAACATTAAAGTTTGCACCGTTAGTTATCCAGTCATCATCTTCAAGGATTCTCTCAGCATCAGGATCCTCAACCTCTTGGCTCTTTGTTTCCTTACATAACTCAGACTGCACCTCCATCGATTGTTCCATAAGAACCTCTTCCTCCTCCAAGGTTTGTTCATACCATCGGCAAGATTGATTTTTTAATAGATTCAGCAGGAGATGATTCTCTCTCAAACCTGAGACTTTTTATTGCAGAGCTTCCTCCTTCAGATCCTGGTGCATCACAATGGTCTGGGAGTTTCCCCTTCAGTTTTTGTTCCCGGTAGCTCTTGTTTGAAGTGAGAGTCTGAAAGGTGTTTCTCTGATGTGTTCAGGCGAAGAGCTGGTGTACCGGGCTTCTTGTAATGAAGGAGAAGCAAATTTGAGAGGTTCTCTAGCCAGAGCAGAGAGACGGTCACAAGACTTCTCAGGTACCCTCACGCCTTCTTCCTTCCTTGCAACAGATTTTTTAGTTTCCCTTTTTCTTTCTGCCTCTCTGAGTTTGCTTGAAGCAAAAGATTCTTCATATCTCCTTTTATTGTAGACTTCTGTAGGTTTCTGCAATTTTTCAAGATCACGGGGTGCTTGACGGGGTTCTCGACGGTAGTCATCTCTCGGAGCATAACAGGAGTCAATGCGCTTCCACACGCTGTCCCTGTTGTCTCTTTGAAATCTCTCACCCACTCGGTTGTCTTGAGGGTTTGCTGTCTTCCCATCAGTGGTAAAACGTTTTGAAGATTCTCCATATCTTATGCCTTCCTTCCTAATGAAACCACTCTGCTCCCTACTTGCTTCTTTAGCCAACAATCTTTGTTTTCTTTCTTCTGACAGTTTTCAGCTTCATGGGAGATGAGATGGCAGTTGTGGCACCATCGGAAAAGGTTTACATATTCAAAGGAGACTGGGACAATTTCTCCTGAGGGGATTTGAGCACGAAGAGAGAATTTTAGTGGTTGGTCTCCATTGATCTCGACTTGAAACTTTGCCGCTTTCGCATCAATCTTTCCAACAAGTCCAAGCCTTTTTCCCAAAGTACGGAAAATCGGATCCATCCAGTAGTGGGTTGGTATACCCGTCGCACAAACCCAAAAGGTAATGGTGTTTGGGAATGATTCACCAACATGAAGAGCCCATCTCTCGAGGGCAAACAACCACTTGTTGAAGTGGAAGGGACACTTACATAGAACCTTTAGAAGGTCAGCTTCTAAGTCGAAATCAAATTGGAATCGATGGTTTCCAAGGTCTACACCACGAGCACGACCTTCCACATCCCAGATGTTGTGCCTAGGGAGGAGAGCTATCAGAGCTTCCACATTGTGTCTCTCTTTGTTGAAAATCTTGCCGACCAAACTAAGGTTGTAGCGAGCTATCAGCTCAGAGTTGTCTACGTCAGGTAAGATGACCACTTCATCTTCTTCAATCAATTGTTTGTTCTTTTCCGAGCTTTCCAGAATTTGAGACATTTCACAGGTACGTACAGTAATGTGTGAAGCGTCTATAGATGTGGGTTTCAACGGTCAGAGAGAGCTGTAATACGTGGAGAAATGCCTTGGACAGAGCTTTAAAAGCGCCATTAAACTCTTCCTTTGTAGGAGCTAGGACCTACCAAAGGAAGACAAGAGACAAAGGGAATTGTGGGACTTGAGCTTATCTCCTGGTGCTAGAGGGAGTTAGATGCAAAGCCTTGGATGCAGAATGGACACATCTGAGGTAAGAGTTTTAAAAACATTCCATACAGAGTGTATTTCCATTTTTGCAGGTCATTAACTTGTTTGTCACTCTTGAGAAGGGTAGGATGTTGATATCCTCGGTGGAAAGTGAGACACACTAGAAGAAAAGTGAAAAAAAGTCGCCGGAAAAAAACTGGATCTAACTTTCTCCACCGTCCGTACAAAGTTATTTTTTAGGTTATGTGACCCAATTTCCCATATATTAAATCAGTTTTTTTTTCTTCTTTCTCAGTTTAAATTACAACCAAATTAACAGTAAAAGAAACTAGTACAGAGCAAAGTTTTAACCATGATGATGGTCAATAGGGGCTTACTCAGCTATCTTTCAAATAAATAAGTTTTTTTCGCTTTTCTTTTGTCCATATGCTTAGAAGCAGAACGAGTCATTTGCATTTTGTTTTAAGTGTTGAAAGCTTCTTCATTTGTCACGAATTCAACAAAGGGAGAATGTGAAGAACAAAGATTGCATACGGTATGCGGAAAAATGCTTTTTGATATAATTTTATAAAAAAAAAGAATTTCGCATATGATTTATATACGAGGGTCATTAGACTATGATGATAATTAATATGATACATCAAACTTATAATTTTCGTTTTGTAGTGCGTTCGCATATTATAATCATGATGGTAGCGTAATTGTGTTTCGTATGGCTTATGTTACTAATTAACTAGAGAAGTCTACACTATAATTTTGAGAGGTAATATCTAGAGGATAACACGAAACACCATTCAACGTCTTAACTAATAATAATGTCAATACTCGGGCACTATTAGCCTTAGCTAGTTCAAGCCATCAGCAGCTTTCAATTTCATTGTAATATGTTAGTTTTCTAATTAATTTATTAATACCAAATTTATTTTCAGTTTTTTGAGTGAAAATTCTGTATTTTTATAATTAATTATGGAGGCTAATTGCATAATGTGAAAAATAATCAAACATGTTTCCTGTCAATTTGTTAATTGATCGTTAGAGATAATATTGTTTGTTTTGTGTACACATTTATGCTTAATTAGTCTTCTAATTAGTTTATCAATACCAAATTTCTCTTGAGATTTTCTTTTTTGTGTTTACACTTAATTTTTAAACTTTCAAACTTTTTTCTAATTAATTTGGCAATATCAAAAAAATTTCTTGATTTTTGTGTTAACATTTAATTTTGGTGAAAATTCTGTATTTTGCACATTGCTTGGATAACAAAAATGGAGGTGGAATATTCGCCGCTGGACAAGACAGACTACTACTATGCTGTCTAAATCGTAAGAGAAATGCATTTTCTTAAAACTCCTATTTCTCGATTTCCTGAGAAAATGTTTTGGGGTTAACTTCCACTCTTTTTTTAACGCTGTTACAGAGTTCATTATATAATTGAAGTGGGTAAGAAATTTTATCGGGGAGCCTTTGATTCTGGATAACGTACAACTTCGGTTTTATCTTTCCGACTCGCCCTTACTAAAATGAGGTCAATACAATTTATTTTATTTTTGTATAATGAATAAGTCTTTTATTTTATTTTACTATAAAGTTCTTAACCCTTTTTAATGTTTGGTTGAATAGTTTCCGGTTAACTTGTCCTCCGGTTTACTATCCATATCAGCAACCAAGTCTCTCCACATGCACCTTGCTCACAATCCCATCGCAGTACATGTACATGCCACATCCAAACTACCAAAACCTGCCACAAACCTGAGTGGTGAAGACAGAACAACCATTGAAGCAAGAGGGTTAAGAGAGAGTGTACAAGTGGAGATATGTTCATTGGAAAGATAAATTTGGTGTTCGGAGTAAGTAGTACCGTTACCCTTAAAAGTTCATTCATAAGCTTAGTTTCAGGCATACTAATTTCCATCTTATGTCGGCATTCTTGAATGAGCTTCTGTCGTTGAGGTTCTCTCTCTTATACTACGTAAGTAGTCAGTCTCCAAAGCAATTAATTAATATGTTCTTTTGTCCAACTCTTCAAGAGTTTTGTTTCACTGAAACCAAACACGGATTAGCTAGGAATAGATGTTGTGAAAACAAATGTCGCATTTTCATACCATCTTGTTTTACAATATATATGTACTCTGCAGCTTTTATCTTTTATTGTTTTAATACATGTGAACTTTCATAAAAAAAAATCAGTTTCAACTTTTTGTTTTAAAATATTAAGTGAGTTAAAAAATTTCTTCTTTATTAAAAATGCTTTACTTTTTCGTATGTTTTTACATTTTACATTTTCGTATGCTTTAAAACATATTATAAACTAACCAAGTTTAATAAGATTTAAATAATCAAATATAAATTAAAATTAAATATAAAAAAAAATTTATGATAAGCATGGTCAAACGTTTCAGACTTTGTATGTTAAGAAAAACAAGTTATAAAAAAAAAAGTACATTTGTAAATTTAAAATGTGACATTTGTAATGATCAAACCATAAGGTTCATTAGCAATTTTCATATTTGTTTTGTTAGAGTTTAGATCAAAAATATTAAAATAACATGTTAATATTAATAATGGTTTTGATTGCAAGAATGATAATATTTTAAAGTTTCGGATTTTTGGATTTTCGGGCCGGTCGGAGTCCAAACAGACTTAAACCCAAAATATTCAAAGCCTAAATAGGCTTAGCTCGAAAAGCTCAATTTTTTGGGTTCATAAAACTAAGTCAAAATCCGGTAATTTTTAAGGTAGTGTAGGCTCGGACCGCGGGTTTCGGGTCTAATTTGACATGTTTACTTAAGCGATGAGCCTTTTCACAGGGATATCATGACAACATTAGGAGATGTTGAGGGATCATTGGAGGAGGACTTTCTTTAGTCGTAACTCTTGCTCCACAGTTCTGTTTATATTTTCTTAATCATTAGTCGAGACAGTGCGTTAGCATATCCAACAAAACTAGAATTTTTAAATAATTTTTAAACTATATGTATCATACCTAATTTAAGGGAAGTAGCATAGTTTGGATAAAGGTAGTAAAAAAAAGAAAAAAGCTGTATAAAAAACATGACATTTATACTCTAAAAGACGAAGAAATAATTAGGATTACATATATCACGTTAGGTTGCTAGGGAAATTATCGAAGGATTCGAAAATACTCAGAATAATACCAACGAAAGCTTATAAAAATGTGTTGATGCTTATGATGGAAACCTATTCATCATCAATCCAAGAGGAAGAGAATATGATCGCTTTTCTTTACATATTACTTATTATTCCCTTTACATATGTATATTATTGCTGTAGGTTCCACAACAACTTATGCACTCGAACTCGAATAGCATTATAAACTTCTTTACGTAATTTCTTTTTCTATTTTAAAGTTTTTTTATGCTTAATCTTATTTAATTAACGTGATCAACTCCATTACTAATGTTTATCTATTTTAGGTTGCCATCTTCCGATCCATGACTATGTGTTAAAACATCTTTTAGAATCTGATATTAGATTTTTTTTTTTTCAATTTACCGATTCTTTTTGTTTGTCGCTTGGTTTGGATGGTCGGACCACCTTCCATGCATACAAGAGAGTGGTTAATTAGCAAGACATGTATTAAACACACTGTCTTCTATTGGTTCGGCATGCTGAAAGAATTCACTTATCAGAGCTTTTAGATTCGATCAACTACATGATACAACAATTACCAGTTTGGAAAAGTTATTTCGACTTTATTCTTGTTTTTTGAACATTATATTCCGACTATATCCTCTGGAAATTTTAGTATAAGTAAGACATATTACGTAGAAAAAGTTAACGTTCATGAACAAAATAAAAGCTGTAAAACCAGTATTTATGAAACGAATATATTATAAGCTCATGTACATCACAATTATAGGCGTATACGATTTTATTTCATAATAAGATAAATTTCGTCTGTTCTTTAAGAAATCGATGCATGAATGATCAACTATATTGTAGTAATTCATTAACTAGATATCAAAACATGACTCATTGTAACAGAAAAAGGAGGCATGCCATAAATGAAACCACTTTAATTTATCCAACTATATATTTTGGAAGATATTGAAGCTGTTGAACGAAGTGCGGTTTATCTTTGAAAATAGTTTAAATATACATCCATTACTAGCAACAAAACCAATGATGCTGGACATCAAACCAAAATGAAACACATAAATAGGTAAAAGAGCTCCAAGTAAGGTTAAAACTCTGTGGACCAGTTTGCTAAAAAAGAAGGTCTATAGACCAGTGACTATAAGTCAATGATCAACATCCAGATTTAACATACTTTACATTTTCCTCTCTAAACATTCAATTCCGTTATAGTTTGTAGGTTTATAATTGTAAAATATAGACTATGGATGTACAAAGTGTAATTGTATTTTTGCATAACAATTGAGAAAAAATCATTTATCCTTTGTAGTTTGTACAACTTATTCAAATTAATAATTCTGCTTTACACTAGTTATATATTCAAACTAAAATTTAGCACTTTTATATAATATATCTGACTATTTACTTAAAAGCATTCGCATTGGTTATGTTTCTCAATTATTTTTTGATAAAATAAATTATATAGAGAAAAAGGAAAAAAAGAAGAGAGATAAGTTTTTTTTTGAAAGATCACATGTTTTAAAGATTTTAATTATATATACCATTTTTGTTCATACTTTAGATATTAAAATTTATTATCATTTTCCAAAAAAGAATTATCATCAAGAAACTCTAGTGAATCTCTCTCACTAATCCTAATGCTGTAAGAAAAAAAATATATATATATATATATATATTAATATTAGCTTGTCTATTCTGATATAATAAAATAGTATGTATAATTATTTACTGCAACTTGTTGCCAAAAGTTCTTTAAATTATTTGTGATTGAAAATGATAAAACTACAAATACTCGTGTAGACTTTTAATTTATTTTTTTTTATTTTTGGCTTAGCCGAAAAAATTTTAAGCGAATTTTATATGTCACATAACTAATAATTGAACGAAATTATATAACATACTCTAACCCTATATGAAAGAATGTACGATTCTTGGTCCATAATTTTCAAATAACTAAAATTCAAGCGAAATATACAAGTCACGACCTATAATTTTCCATAAATTATAATATTCAGTGTATGCCGAAAGTTAATGTACAAAAACGTGCAGTAGAGACACGAACAAAATGTGACGAACTAATTTACATACCTGTCTCATATAACGTACATCATGAAAGTAGAAACGAATCCTAATATTATACAGAAGGTAAGCTATAAATGTGGCCTTCGGGAATAAATTCTCACCAAATTAACGAATAACATATTTTTGTTAGCTTTATATTTAAAATCAAATTCGTCAGCTTGGTAGCATATCTATGTAATTCCCTTAGAATCTTGCAAAAGCTATATGAATATATGATTAATTCAAGGCTTAATTTAATGATATCTTACTCAGAATAACGAATATACATGGCAAATTAGGTTTGTGATCGAAAGTGAATGAACATAGCTACAAATGCATGCTTTATTAATTTTTCATCAAAATAATTTAATGGTTTATAGATTTTAGATTGATTAAGGAAATTCAAGGTAAAATCCATAATAGTAGGTAGCGAGATTGCGGAACTTTTCGGGAGACGGAGGCTCATTTAGCTCCGTCGACGTCGGCCCTTGCTTCCGGGAGGAGGAGACTTCCTCAGCTCCTCTTTCGCCGGCTTTTGTTTTCGGGACGCCAAGGCTTATATAGCTTGACGTCGCCGGCTCTCGGTGTTGTAGTTCCGTCGTGGGTTCGGGTTTGGGGACTGATTTTGGATCCGGTTTTCTACGGTTTCGGTTTGGTACCGATGGTAGATCGGGGTGGTCCGTGGTGTTTGGTTTCCGTGATTGCGGTTAAAGCTCAGATCGTTAATGATGCGCCTCGGATCATAGACCCGGGCCAGGATGATGCGACCATGGCTGAGCCAGATGATTCTTCAACAAAGGACAAACCAGGGTGGATTAATGGTGAGGATACTGATCTAAAACCAGCTGATGAGACTGAGGACGAGCTGGAACCAGCTGAAGAGAGTATGCTTGAGCTGAAACCAGCTGAAGTGATAGTAGATGAGCTGGATGAGCTGAGTGAGCTAAGTGATACTAGCTTGGAG
>NC_027752.1:402443-422634 GCF_000695525.1 Brassica oleracea var. oleracea
TTCAGTGGAGGCTCGGTATTTTACGAGCTCCGGCGAGTCGAAAGAGATGCTCCGACGAAGGTGCGATGCGGCGGCGGTCAGGCTGAGGCGAAGGTGTCACGTGCAGCTTCAATTGGTGGTCCTGATGAGATCTTGGTATGTCCGATGGAAGATCTCGGTAGAGGACCACCTTTGTTGCGACCGTGAGCTTGTTTCCGGTGACACTCATTTCAGATTCTGGCGACGCCGTTTGCATGGAGGCGGAAGAGATAATGACCGACAGTGTTTAGGGTTTCGGCAGGTTGATGGGCTTTGAGTGGGCTCAAGCCCATCTTGCTTTGTATGTTTTGTGGTTTTCGGATTGGACCTTGGACCTTTGTGTTGGTTGGTCGTGGGTCTTTGTAAGGTTGATGGGCTTTGTCCTTTTTATTTATCTAAAATCAATTTGAGTAAAAAAAAAGATTGATTAAGGAAATTAATATATTATATACAATATTTCATGGTTAACGTCAAAATAAGTCCAATGTGTAAACAAGCGGATAAACATTTCCCTATATATATGGGAAGGTTTGTGGTTGCCAAACTCAAAGCACATTGGGTCTTATCTCTCTCTAACACACACACACACACAAACTCACGTATATATTTAGAGAGAGAGAGATGGGTGAAGAGATGAAAGGAGTGAGAGTAATCGAGGAGTGGTCTCCGGTTATAGTAATGGTGATATCTAACGTAGCGATGGGTTCAGTGAATGCACTTGTGAAGAAAGCTCTTGATGTTGGTGTGAACCACATGGTTATTGGTGCTTATCGAATGGCTATTTCCGCTTTAATTCTAGCTCCCTTCGCTTATATCTTGGAAAGGTTCGATACTTAAGAGTTAGATACAACGAGTTGTCTCCTGTTTATGTGTTATTTCTGGTTTTCTCCCAGTTATCTCATTAAAAATAGAAACGACAAAATTTCTCTAAAAGTTATGTATTATTGGTAACAGGAAAACAAGACCGGAGCTAACATTTAGGTTATTGGTCGATCATTTCATCAGCGGTCTGCTCGGGTTTGTCCTCCCAAATCTTTGTCGTCCATTTTTAATTTATTCTTATTTATGTTATCATCATACTACGTTGATTTTTATTTTCTGTTAAAAATGTTTCTCTTTCAAGTAAGATTTAAAAATCATAAGCTCCAAACATATATAATTGTTTGTTAATTTATTTTTGGGATTAAAATTGGCAGGGCAAGTCTTATGCAATTTTTCTTTTTGCTTGGTCTGTCCTACACGTCAGCAACTGTTTCGTGTGCTTTGGTAAGCATGTTGCCTGCAATCACCTTCACTTTGGCCCTTATTTTCAGGTACTGATGGAACCATCTAGCTTCTTTATTATTTAGTGTATAATATTTGACGTAATACATACTATATGATACTATATGTTATAATATTTTCTATTTTTATTCATAAATTATTCTCTTAATTAACTGGAATAATACTAATAAAGTGCTACCAGTTTTAAGGAAATAACTTTTGAAATTTGATTTTTGTGCTCTATGATTAGATTTCCATTCAATTACCTTAACTACACGTAAACTACATCCAGCTGAGCTCCTTTCTATAGCTTTTCTTGGTAAAGGTCTTTTTTTAGCTAGACGTCGCATTTTTATAAACTTTGATAAAAGGATGCGGAACACGATTCGTTGAATATATCAGATGGAATATAATATCTATCATTTGAGTTTAAAGTAAATACTATTTTATGTTGAGTTTTTTTTTTGTTGCCTACTATTCACACGTCGGTCTAGGTTCGTTTTTTCTTGTAAAGCTAGAGACAATTTTTTTGAGATATCACTTCTATTCTTGATAAATTACTTATCATATAAACTTACGTAACAACTTTTTAGGACTGAAAATGTAAGGAATCTAAAGACCAAAGCAGGAATGTTGAAGATCCTGGGAACTCTAATATGCATAAGTGGAGCTTTGTTCTTGACATTCTATAAAGGCCCTCAAATATCAAACCCTCACTCTCACAAAGAAGCTGTTCATGACCACAACGACAACGATCAAGACAAAACCAAGAACTGGCTTCTTGGATGTCTTTACTTAACCATTGGAACCACGCTGCTGTCTCTATGGATGCTGTTTCAAGGGAATCTAAGCATTAAGTACCCTTGCAAATACTCGAGCACCTGTCTCATGTCGGTTTTTGCGGCGTTCCAATGTGCTCTCTTGAGTCTTTACAAGGGCAGAGACGCTCATGATTGGGTCATCGGTGACAAATTCGTGCTTATTGTCATCCTATACGCTGTAAGTTAATATTTTATTTAAAATATATTTTTGGTCAAATATATATATTTAAGTTATTCAGTTAATAAATTACAAGATAGCTATGCAAAACCTTGAAGAGTTTTATATAATATTACTTTACTTATAGATATATAATACCTTGAGTTTATAAATATTAAATAAATTTAACTAACCACCACTAAGTTGATGACATTCTCTGTTTCTGTCATCGTAATTGGGTGACTGTCACTGTCTTAACATAATATTATCTGTTCCAATAACATGTTTGTCAAAATATTTGAAAGAAGTTGTCTAAAAACTTATATAAAGTACTCTTATCATATACACGTATTAATTGCAGGGAGTGGTAGGACAAGCAATGTCGACGGTAGCAACAACATGGGGGATAAAGAAACTAGGAGCGGTTTTCGCATCAACATTCACTCCAATTACTCTTATTTCAGCTACTCTATTCGATTTCCTCATCTTACACACTCCTTTATACCTCGGCAGGTAATTTCAAATTGTTTTGTTATTTCATATATCTTACGTATGTCCATGCTCAAAGCAACACTAATTAACTACAGCTTTTGAACTTTGGTTGTTATAGCGTAATTGGATCAGCAGTGGCAGTGATGGGTCTCTACGTGTTCTTGTGGGGTAAGAACAATGAAACGGAAGCATCAACTACATTGCCTCCTCGGGTGGACAACCAAGACCAAAATGTTAATAATGATAACGACTCTAAGTCGCCCGTTTAAGTTTACGTACTATTGTTATTGGCATATATCAAATAATTGTTCTAGTGCGAGCGAGAGAATATTGTTATTTGAAGTCTAGAACTCCAAAAATCAACGCAGAGATAAGTTGTGAAGTATGTATATATTATTGTTTATTTAATAATATCATTTGCCCTAATCAAATCCGCATAAATTCTCCGGTTCCTATAAAGAATTAAAAAGAAAAACTGTGCTTTACCATTGCATAAACAGGTGGAATGCACTAAAAAGCAGACATATATTCTTTGAAACTAAAGAGTAAAATAGTAGCTTTGTCTCCAGAAAAGACATACGACCAGAATCTAAATAGTAACATATCTTATATATTAAAACAGAAGTAACAATCTTGATTCATGTATGATTTTTTTTTTTAAAATAGACCTAATGGACTTATTCCTAAAAAGTCATGTTACATTTAATCTCTAATCTTATCATTTAAATTTTGGACATACCAGAAATTTTTATTGAGCTATCAAGAATTGAATTTAAATAATAGATGATCCATTGAATTTATAGATAATATAAATTAAATATATATAATATAATGTTGTAATACTATACTTCCATATGTTAAATATTTGTCGATGTTAACTTTTAAAATTATAAAGATTTTTTTTTAAATAACAAAAATCATATTAACAATGATTAATATTTACTACCTGAAACTAATGAAAACAAATTTTAAACTATATAGTTTATTTTAAAATTAAACAAAAATTAAATGTTTAATTATTTACTCGATAATATAAATCTATGAAGCGAAAAGTTTAATTTTTTTAAAACTTTCTAAATTTGTGAAATGTTACAATATCTTTGAATATGATAATAAAATAACATTTTACTAATATTTATATATATAGTTACGATTTTAACAATGAAATAATAATCCGAAAATATATATATAGAAGAAGATACAAATACATGTGAAAGTTTGAAACAATCTATTCAATGAAAAATATATACCGTAAACTTATTATGTTTTAAAAATTGATAGTCACATATATATTATAATATATACCAATTTAGAATTGAAAACAAAATATTTATATAAAAATAAATGAAAACAAAAACCTGCGCGGTTGCGCGGATCGAGATCTAGTATTCTTTGAAACTAAAGAGTAAAATAGTAGCTTTGTCCCCAGAAAAGACATAAGTCCATGATAATGTAAAACCCTGGTGCTTTTTTAAAAAAATAAAAAATAAAATAAACCAATCGTGGTCCGCCACATGTCAGGAGCCTGCAAACAGTGCAAAAATTCTCCAAAGACCGATTTTTATTTCGTGATTTTGTGAACTGTTTTTAAAATTTTTATAGGGCCCACGCATCAGTGAAGCCTCAAAAACGTCCTTTAGAAACCACCGATATTTATGTTCTAAAATACGGCTGCAAACTATAAAGTCACAACAATAGAAAATATTGGACTTCCTTAAGGATAATTTATATGGAACACCCTTACTTGTAGCAAGCCCGATGTTTTATATTGGAACACCCTTACAGAATGGGCTCCCAGGAAAAAAGTTTCCCCATGAACTGAAAATTACAGATATACATCAGGCTCTTTTACAAGCCCATATAAATCGGCCCTTGTAGAAGCGTCTTTAGAAAACCGACACGTATGGGGATTTGTAGACCATCCCAGCTGGCACCGTACACATCACTACTCCCACTTGCTCTACCTATAACCGGGAAACCGACACGTAAGTCTGATGGACCCCACGCTCGCTTTTATGGCTCACAGAGAAGCGAGTTGGGAGATACGAAAAAGCGCAGCGAACCGCCACTACAATCTCACCACGTGTCGATCTCCAATGAGTTCTGTTTTTTCCATTTATACCCTTCGTGCTGTTTCAGCCGCAAATAAAAAAATAAGTAAAACCGAAAAAAAGGAAGGAAAAAAATGTTGTGGCTGAGATTGATTCTGGCTTTCTTCTTCTTACAGTCTTCTTCACCCTAAAACAGTCTTCCTTCCTTCCTTCACTTATCTTCTTCCTTCTTCTCTATCTCTTCTCCAGCTCTGCTAAAACATAAAAGTATAGTTTTTTTTTTCTTTCCGATTTGATTGTTTCTCTGGTGAGATGATCTAGTTTCTATTTTCGGATTGTTCCTCAAATGATGGCTACTCTCAAGGGTATGTTTAATTTACATTATTAGCAATTTATAAGGTTGCATCTGAAAATCACTGTTTTGTAGCTCAGAAATAGATTATTAGAGAGCTCTAAGTTGTTTTAGATTACTGATTTTGAGGGGTTTGTGATGGTTTTTTAAAAAGGTT
The DNA here is from genome assembly GCF_000695525.1 of Brassica oleracea var. oleracea. Taxonomy (NCBI): domain Eukaryota; kingdom Viridiplantae; phylum Streptophyta; class Magnoliopsida; order Brassicales; family Brassicaceae; genus Brassica; species Brassica oleracea. Next base: position 407,755 of record NC_027752.1, read on the forward strand.
TTGGATGCGATGGATTCATTTGGGTGAGACTTTTGAGAAGTAAAAGGGGATTCTTTTGAGTTCTGCTACTCTGTTTCACACGGTGGACTTTTCAAAGATTTCTCCTTTCATTTCTAAATCTCTCTCTCTCTTTTTCTTTTTACTAATATGATCTTTGGTGGTGTGGATAAAATATTTCTCATAGTCTCTTTCTCTTTTTTTTTTGCAGTTGCTTTAGAATCTTAAAGAGGTTACTTTTCAGTTAGAATCATTCACAACAGGGCTTTGCTATTTGGAGGGGATCAAAGATGGTTTCTTTGTTACACTAGAGAGGGATTTGAAGCAGCGGAGAAAGCTGCTAAGATCCGGTTCTGATGGATACAAATACATCCGGAGATGAGTTATTAACCAAGGTATTTTGGTGCTTAAAAGATTGTCCAGGTTTGAGATTTTTTGGATTCTTCTCGTTGTTGTGTGAGTGAAGATTTGGTTTGTTTTTTGTGAATGAAAAGGCAAGAAAGCCGTATACTATTACAAAGCAGCGGGAACGATGGACAGAGGATGAGCATGATAGGTTTCTTGAAGCCTTGAGGCTTTATGGAAGGGCCTGGCAACGTATAGAAGGTCTACTATTGTTATCTTCTGTATCTATTTTATTAAATTTAATATTTTCCAAAAGTTATCTCTCTCTTTTCTTGTGTGTGCAGAACATATTGGGACAAAGACTGCTGTTCAGATCAGAAGTCATGCACAAAAGTTCTTCACAAAGGTAAGCTCATCCTTCCGAATCTTCTATTTAGTGAAGAAGATACAACTGGTTGGTAGTGAGAGATAATGACCGATCAATATAATTTAATTGGTGACCATGTTTTAGACGTTGCCTGGTTTTTCTATGGTTCTGTTTTTCTACATTGCTTCAACTATAGTGTGTTGGATAGCAGCAGGCTTTACCTTGTTTCAAAACTTACCCTTAGATTATAGCTTCATTATCTGGACCATAACACTGGTCTATAGTAACCAAAAAATAGCATTGCATATGCATAACATAAGTGTCTCACATACTCAGTAAAGTCGGATGAAATAATGAGATTGCATGGACTCTTTTAGCCATTCCAAATGGAAAAACCAAACCTCCTTGGCCGGTTGGCCCTATAGGACAGGAAATGAAGTAACTGTCTTGTCTACCCCCGTACAATTCGGGTCAGTATAAAGACTCTTTTTAACCTCAAGAGTCTCAGGGTTGCATTTACCATCTCCAGGTTGGAACCAAAAAAAAACTAACAGTAATGGTTCAACTCTTTCAGCTGGAGAAAGAGGCAGAAGCTAAAGGCATTCCTGTTTGTCAAGCTCTCAACATAGAGATCCCACCTCCTCGTCCTAAAAGGAAACCCAATACTCCTTATCCTCGTAAACCTGGCAACAATGGCCCATCAGCAAAACTTGTATCCTCAGCCTCTTCTTCACAATGTAACCAGGCTTTCTTGGATTTGGAAACAGTGCCCATCTCTGAGGTTTATTCTTCTCTCTTTTTCTCTTCTATCATTTTGGCTTTTCTTCTTGTGATAGTTTTGTTATGTTTTTTTTTTTTTTTTTTATGGTTTAGGAAACATCAAATGGGAAAGAAAATCAAGATGATAACTGCTCAGGGGTTTCTACTGTAAACAAATGTCCCTTACCAAAGAAAGTTACTCAACCGTCTCTAAGAAAGGTATACAACTTGTAGTCCAAGAACATGATGAGTTTGCTGTATTATAAGCTCAATAGCATGTAAGAATAAAACTTGTTCTATTTTGATTTTGAGCAGGAAAGTGCCGATAATGGAACAAGTAAGGCGTCAAATGTGAACACTCAGTTTCATCCCCCAGGTATGGTCTCTCAAGACTTGATGTTTTGTCCTATGGGAGATCGTGTTCACGGGCACGTGAATCTTCCAGCTACCACAACATCATCTGCTACTACAACTACTTCTCAACAGGCGTTTCCTGCGTGCCCTTCCCACGATTCGTTTCTCCACTTCTCCTCTACTTTCCCCAATCTCATTATCTCAAGCCTCCTACAGAATCCTGCAGCTCATGCCGCAGCCACATTCGCTGCTTCGGTCTGGCCCTATTCCAACGTCGGGAACTCGGGAGGAGATTCATCAACGCAAATGAGCTCCTCTCCTCCAAGTATAGCTGCCATCGCTGCTGCTACGGTAGCTGCTGCAACTGCTTGGTGGGCTTCTCATGGACTTATTCCTGTATGTGCTCCTCCTGCTCCAGTCACTTGCCTTCCATTACCAACCTTTGCAGTTCCAACTCCAGCTATGGATAAAATGGATACCGTTGAAAATGATCAACTACCGCTGGAGAAACAAAACACAGCTCTGCAAGATAAAAAAATGGCTTCAAAATCTCCAGCTTCATCATCCGACGATTCAGAAGAGACTGGAGTAACCAAGCTAAACGCTGGCTCAAAGACAAATGGTGACAAGGAGGAAGTTGTTGTTGATGCTGCTGCTGCTGCTGCTGCTTTGCATGATCCAAACGCTTCCCCAAAGAAAAAGCTGGTGGACCGCTCATCGTGTGGGTCAAACACACCTTCAGGGAGTGACGCGGAAACAGATGCCTTAGATAAGATGGAGAAAGATAACGAGGATGTGAAGGAGGCAGATGCAAACCAGCAGCCAAGTGTTATTGAGTTGAGCAACCGTCGGAGTAAAATCAGAGACAACAACAACAACCAAACTACTGATTCGTGGAAAGAAGTCTCCCAAGGGGTAAGCAAAAACAAAGAACAACATTTTGCAGAGAGTTTTTCTTTTGAAATTAACACTACAATCTTTGTTTCAGGGTCGTAAAGCGTTTCAGGCTCTCTTTGCAAGACAGAGATTGCCTCAGAGCTTTTCACCTCCTCAAGTGGCTGCAGAGAATGTGAATGGGAAGCAAAGTGACACGTCAATGCCGATGGCTCCTGATATCAACAAGATTCAAGATTCTTGTGATGCAGACCAAGAGAGTGGAGTAGTAATGATAGGTGATGGAACGGGGAAGAGCCTTAAAACGAGACAATCAGGGTTTAAGCCATACAAGAGATGTTCAATGGAGGCGAAAGAGAGCCAAGATGGGAACGCAAACAATGAAAGCGATGAAAAAGTCTGCAAGAGGATTCGATTGGAAGGAGAAGCTTCAACATAACAACAACAACAAGACTTTTGAGGTAAAATAAAAATCTGTTTTTACCAAATATCTTTTAAATCAAGTGTTAGTCAATGAAAGAGACTTGTTTTTTTTTTTTTTAATCTTTTATAGATCCATCTGAACGGTTCTTTGTTCATGTCAATCCATGTACCATATTACTACTACTACTCCATCTACATGTCTTGTCCCTTGTCTCTGTTGTGTTTGTGTCTGCTGCTGTTACTGTTACTGTTAATTAACCGCGAAGCAATGGATCTATGTTTTGTGTCTGTTTGTCATTTTTGAACTCTGGATATTTTATGAGATCATAAATAGTTTAGAATGATAAAAGATGAATTGTACAGAAGTATCAACTTTGAATGTTTTGTCTGTGGTGTGGTGTTGATTCCATTGCTTTGACTTGAAAGAAGGTGCCTGCCCATTGCCCCCAAATGTATCCGGATGGGCTTAATAATAGTTCTTCACTACTGGGCCAACATACAACATTTTCATATTATAAGGATAGCTCGTGGCCCATAATTTGCAACTTCTGAAACTCTCTTATGTAAATGTAGTGTGTAATCTTACAATTTCAGATTTTACCATCCATTAAAATCATTGTTGTTATTGGGACTGAACGTTCGGGTATCCGTTAGCATTCGGGTCGAATTTTTTGGGTTTTCGGATTTTCGGGTTTACGCTTCTAGGTCTCATACTAAAATTTTATTAGTACGGGTCAGGTTCGGATAATAACACTTCGGGTTCGGTTCAAAATTGTATTGCATCATAAAACCTATAAAGTAATCATATATCGTACGGATTCGGGTTATATCGGTTCGGTTCGGATATAACCAAAGTAAAAAACAAATTTTTTGAAGTAAAACATAAAGAAAAACATCTAAATTAAATAAAAATTAATCTATCACATATAAAATTGATAAAATAACAATAAAATGTTAAATCAAGCATGAAAACAAACATCATTTGTAAACAATATGTATTGCCTTACCGAGAGTATAGACTTTTTATTTCAATGAGCCAATTATAAAATACATATTTATAACTAATTGTGTACTTAAAGCATCTATTAGAATTTTAATATTTATTATTATATATAATATCACCACAAATATTGAATTTAATAATTGGAATACTTGAATACTTATATATATTTCAAAATATTTATATTGACTATTAATTTCGGATTTTTCGGGTTACCCGTTCGGGTTTGGTTAATAACACTTCGGGTTCGGATATTTTTTGTACCACCCTACAAGATCCGTTCGGGTATTTTTACGTTTCGGGTTGGATAACGGATCGGATTTTTCGGTTCGGGTTCGGTTCGAATTTCGGGTTCCGGATTTTATGCCTAGGCCTAGTTGTTACACGATAAGAACATACGTTTTGCTGAATATAATGCGTAATCTAACTCTGAAGAATTAATAAAAAAATGTCGTAGTATAATCATTCTCCATCGTGACATCATTTCACTCTCTGCCATAACCCAACCACGTTAATAAATTATAAAACTGTTACTTAATTATTGTTTTCATGTCAACGCGAAACCAACCAAATAGTGAAAGCAAATGAAAAATATTTATACATTAATACTCAGGTACTCAATAGTGTAACGATTTATAGAAAAGTTTTGATCCGCGAATCTCGGCTGCTGCTCGTATATATAAATACACCTTAAAACGCTTTAGCTGCATTTCCGTTTTCCACACCACCACCACCACCGCGCTTTAACTTTTTTTTTTTTTTTTTTTTTTTTTTAATTACTCCTCTCCCAAAGTTTCTCCCTTTTCGACTCCAAAGGTATGTATGTTTCTTTTCATCTTTTGTTCTTTAGATCTCAAAGTTAGATGCTTTTCGAAGTTTGCTCATCTGGGTTTTGCTCCAAATCTCAAACTCATCCATCGGGTTTATTGAGAAGCAAACTCAGATCTTTAGTAAATATGATTATTGATTCACTTTTCCAATTAAAGTTGGTCTCTTTACGCTCATTGGAGTGATGAAAACGTTTAAAAAATGTGATTTTGACAACAGATGACTGAGGAAACGAAGGAGAACCAGCGACCTGCTCCTCGTCTTAATGAGAGGATCCTCTCTTCCTTGTCTAGACGCTCCGTAGCTGCTCATCCCTGGCACGATCTTGAGATTGGTAAAAGAAACATGAGATTCAATCTCTAATGCCCTTTTCTTGTTTTGTCTTTTTGGAACTAAATCTTGATAAAATCTTCGTAGGCCCTGGAGCTCCACAGATTTTCAACGTGGTAAGTTTTTTTTTTGTTTTAATTAGCTAGATACTTGAATAATCACTTTTATTAGATTGCTTGAATCATTCCTGAACATTAGGTGGTTGAGATCACAAAGGGAAGCAAGGTCAAATATGAACTTGACAAAAAGACTGGACTCATCAAGGTGGATCGTATTCTCTACTCATCAGTTGTTTACCCTCACAACTATGGTTTCGTCCCTCGCACACTTTGTGAAGACAATGACCCTATTGATGTATTAGTCATCATGCAGGTATCTCTCACTCTTTTCTTTTCCTTTTTATTACCATATATTGTTTTTACATCTCTCACTCAGTTTAACAAAATTTTGTGTAGGAACCGGTGCTTCCAGGTTGTTTCCTGCGTGCCCGAGCTATTGGATTAATGCCTATGATTGATCAGGTAATTAAATTAAAGTTTCTTGTTTATTTTCCTTCTTCTCAAAACCAATGAGGTTTGCTTTAAAATGATGCTTGTTTTTCTTTCGTTTAGGGTGAGAAAGATGACAAGATCATTGCAGTTTGTGTTGATGACCCTGAGTACAAGCATTACACTGACATCAAAGAACTTCCTCCTCACCGTCTCTCTGAGATCCGTCGTTTCTTTGAAGACTGTATCCTTTTTTTTTTCTTCCTTCTTGTTCGTCTCTCTGTCTATTAAGTTCTCAAGAAGTCTTAGGTTTTCCATTTAACATATATATCTCTCTCTCAATAGACAAGAAGAATGAGAACAAGGAAGTTGCAGTTAATGATTTCCTGCCATCTGAGAAAGCTATTGAAGCTATCCAGTACTCAATGTAAGTGTCTATATATGTTTCTCCACTTAAGAACCAAACTTTCTTACAGCCTTTTCAAGTTCTAAAGCAAGTACATGGGTTTTGGTTTTTCAATGACAGGGACCTTTATGCTGAATACATTCTCCATACCCTGAGACGTTGAAGCTTCTTCTCCTCGGAACATTTCTGCAACGTCTTTGTTTCTGTTTCTTTCAATGATATAATAAGAAGCAAAATTGATACTTTCTCTGCATTTTCTTGTTGACTTTGGATTTTTATCATTTTCTCCTTGTGTAACTCAATAATTTTGTTTTAAATCTTCTTTGGGGCATTTTAACGTTTGGTTCATATAAATTCTACATAGAAATACAAATACCTTCAATGAAACATTTTTTTCCTTGTACATTAAATTAAAATCACACAAGTAATAAAATTTTAAATGAAACAAAGATATGACCCATAAAGTTTAAAGGGCACTACACATCCCATTTGTTTAAGCTTTTAACACAACATAATAAAGATTAAATTTAGACTTTAGACAACACATCATCATACAACAAGTGACCAAATCCACCAATATTTAAACTCTATGAAATCAAGAATAAGTTTTATTTAGAAGCTCAAGAAGAAGAGAAGCAGCAGAATCTTTAGCCTTCTTAACACTCGGCATGGGCTCTCCAATACATTCATCAGTCCATCCTCTATCGCTTGTATTCACTCTTACCCCAAATGTAAACCTCTTTGCATGCGCCGGTCCTCCTTCCTTCACACATCTACAATACATTCACCACAAACCTCATAAGAAACACTTAAAGCAAAAACCCAAAATCATTGCAATTTACACAACAGTTTGTCATACCTGTAAGACGGCATTGGCCAATTCTTCCTCAAGCAAATATCATTCAACGTCTGTCTCGTAAACGTCTGATTCCCATTCTTCTTGTTCCCATTCTCACTCTCATCTCCTGCATTCCCGTTTGCCGCCTTCTCTTTTGACTCAGCTATCTCTTTCTCTTTCAAAGCTGCCAGTGCGTTCCTCGCCGCTAGCTTCTGAGCCATTTTCTTCTGAGGATTCTGCGCCACTCCCACTTGAACACCGTCGATGAAAACTTCCACAGTCGCCGTGTTACCACTCCGGCTCGCTTTGTACTCTAACCCTTCTGCCTGCTGCTGGCAACGCTCTTGCAGCTCTCGTACCGGATGCATCGGAAGTGTCTCTGGCGTCACCATTGGTTGTAGCAAAGGTTGAAAAACCTAAAGAATTTTTTTTTTTTTTTAAAGTCAATAAAATAAATAAACGAATTTAAACTGAAATAAATAACTAACCTTCCAAGCAGCACTTGTGTCTCTTCCACTATCAAGAAAAATAGCACCTGCAATGGATTCAACTATATCTCCAAGAACCTTTGGAGCTTTACAGTCTCCTAAACCAAACGAGTTAAACCCCGGTTTAGAAGACTCGGTTAGAACTTCCTTCACAAACTCTCGAATCTGAAAAACAGAAAGAAAAACAAAATTAAAAAGGTTTTTGTAATTGTTTGAAAACAAATGGTTTTGTTTTATTTTTCTGTTACCTGTTTCTCTAGGGCGCTAGAGCCGTGACGAAGGTACAAGTGGAGCTTATGTTTAACCGCAACACGAGCAAAGTTCTCGTTGTTAACCGCAGCAGCTCGAAGATCAGTTAACCTTCCAGGAGGAAGGCTCGTGTACGTGAAAAACAAGTGTCTTGTAATAAGATGATCCAACACCGCGTCACCAACAAACTCTAACCTCTGGTAACACGAAACACCCGAAGACGGTCTCGAAGCATGTGTTATCGCTTCCACAAGAAGACCTTTCTCCGCGAACTCGTACTTTAAAGCTCTCTCTAAACCAACAAAGTCTATGCTCTTGAGCACGCTCTCCGGAACGCTAACCGGTTTAACCGCCCCTTCGGTCTCTTCCGGATCATCCTCCACGTGGATCCCAATCCATTTCATCAAATGGTTCGCCGCAGCTTTACCTCCTTCCACGTAGTAAACACCGATCAAAGCTTCGACGACATCAGCCAAGGTCTTGCTAGATAGGACTCGGTAAGAGCTCAAGTCACCCTCTAGCTCACCGTCCTCCATCTCCCCGTCTTCAAACACGTCCTCGGAGGAGGCTTGTTTCTGCTCTTCGTCGAAGAAGGAAGATCCTCCTCCTCCGTCTTTCGTGTCCTCGTCGTAAACGGGAGGCACGCCGGGAGCAGACCACCTAGAAGGTGCGAAACGATCCGCTTGGATGTATGACTGGAGTCCTTTGAGAAGAGCGTACTGGTAAAGAACCATGTTGCTGACCATTTGCTGTCTCATCCTTGTGAGCTGACCCTCGTGCTTCTGCGGGTACTTGAGAAACAGAAAACGACTAACGATCCATTTCAGATACGCGTCTCCTAAGAGCTCTGCTCTCTCGTAGCAGAACGTCTCCTGACACGAGGCTGCAGTCAAGGCTTCCAGAATCTACACATATATATAAACAAATGATTAGTAACAACAAGATTGTAACTAATCACAATAATAAACAAAACAATACCTTTGAAGTTGGAATAGGATAACTAATCAAGTTTTTAAGTTGAACAGCGAGCAATATGCTCTCAACTCTTCTCATTATAGAGGGCAACCTCTGAGCACCTCGGACTAGTGAACCCGAAAGCGGATGCACCACGCATAGTTCAGGTGGTAGAAACACGTAATATGTCTTATCAAGTATCGTCTCAGATTCACCTTTAATTGCAATTTTTAAGTGTGTTAATCTACCGATTAAAAACCAATAAATTTTCAAGAGAATAAATTTCTTAGTACCTGACTGTTCAAACCGAGGAGAAAGAAGGTTCTTGCAATACGAGACACCTCGTCCTTTGATCAAAGGTTGTTGCTTACAGTTTAAATCAACTCCATACCTAATAGATACAAAAGGATAAGACTTGATAGCCCCAGTTACTACCTCAGGTTGTGCAAGAAGAAGAAGAAAAGCATGCCTTATATTACAAATGATATACACAGACATGCTTTGCTTCTTAGTCTTGCACAACACAGGAGGTGAACTGAGGCCATGTAAGTCCTCATAAATAACAGAAAAGTATTAGTAGACTGCTTCTCTATAAATAAACCTTTAGAAATAATAAAAAAAAAAAAAATTGAAAACATACTTTTGCTTGTAGTAGTCACCATAAGTGTTGTATTCCAAAGGACCTAGATACCCCTCCTTCCTTGGGAATGATGTGTCTGCACTCATATCGTAGCATATAGAGTCCACATAAAACCGCTTCCCTGAATGTGCGGCTGTCACTATTTTCCCTATTAGATTATCTGCAACCATGCACCCATCTGCCATCATCAGTTTCCCTTGTGATACATCCCTTTCCACTTCCTCTCTCACAGGTAACAATCCAGAAGCTCTCACGACATCAAAAGATGCAACGGCTCCTCTAATACCATAAGTCGGGTGAGATTTCTGCTGCCCCAATCCAATGTTGTTACGGAGTTTACCAAACCCATATTCCCTCCTGTCCCCACCAAGAGTTCTCTCGTTAGTCCCGAGGTACACGTCCGGACGAGCTCTCTGAAGCGGGTTGTCCCACACAGTGGTCTCAGTTATCTTTTCAATTAGTTCCCAGTTGATCCCTTTCGTGCTGTCAGTCACGGGGACGAACAAGTAGGCCTTTGCGGGATCCCATGGTGTTGTGGAGGGTTCGACGTCAACATCTAAGACGATACTCATCAACCTCACATGAAACTTTTTAATAGATGATAGCTGCACAAAAAGATAATATAATAAGATAAAAGAGTCTTTCAAATGTAAAGGGTTATTCTTAAATCAAACCTGGCTTTCTGTAATATCCAGTGATCCCTTGAAAACAAGAGATGCTTTGGTGATCATGGCTCGAGCAACATAAAGATCCATAGACATCGATAATACCTGCCAAAAGTAAAACAAAACAGTCATTACAAAAGGGTACAACTACAACTACAAAACCTGAAAGAGAGGATTAAGAACCTCTGCATCCAGCTCATTGCCAAAAAGAACCGCGAAATCTGAAACTTCGGTTAAGAATGGATCTTTTGAAGACCCAGAATCTTCACATCTAACACTGTACATGTATAAATGGAATAGCTTTGAGCTCTCACATACTTCCTTTCCTGATAATATCCAATCTCCCTGTACACCGCAGAAAAAAACAATCAAGTTTTGTCACCACATTTAACAATTTTATTCACAAGGTTACTGCAAATTATACCTTAAGTACATCTGCTACACCTTCTGGATAGAACTCTCTGTGTCTAGCAGTTCCAGGAACAGGCTCACCTTCTTCATCCTGGTCAGCCTTCTCAGCGTCTTGACCACTTCCCTTGTCCGGCAACAGCATATCCGTAAAAGCACCCATCTCATGCAGTTTCTTGCAACCAGCTAGACATACAGCCTACATACCAAACAAACATTACTTTAAAAAAACATGGAACAGCGAGAGAGAATAAACGAATAAGATTTTTTTTTTTTAAAGAAATTATTAAGTCCACCTGTTGTGCAAGGCGCATTGAACTACAAAGAGGACCCTCGAGTATTTCAAATGGTGCGTTGCAAGGGAGCTGAAGCCTGCACGAATACTCGGTGTGTCCCCCAGGCTTTTCATGTTTCTCCATGCTGAACTCAGGACGAAGAATCGCATACCTAAGACCACAAGAGGATAAAACAATCCATCATCTCATAGAACAAGAGGAAAGGTCATTCGGACAGAACATTGTTGTCGGTAAACTGACCTGTCACCGGGAAGCTGAGAGCAGTAGAAATGTATGAGACCAACCGCGGAGTTAAGGCTGACCATGGCACCAGTTGTCTCCACCTTATAAACTGTACCAGGGACAGCGTCAATGGAGATTAGCCTCGATGTATCTTTGAGGTGACTAAGATCAGTCCTTTCTATTGCTTCTTTTCGCAGCGTCTCCTCACTATTCCTAGCATTCCTTAAGAATGCTGCGTGAGATACATTTTCCCTGCAACCAACACATGGAGACCATTAAAAAAAACAATTGTAGATTTTTAAAGCTTTTTTTTAATAGATTAAAAGGCATGTGTACCTCTCAACCATGAGTATGTAGTCTGAACCAGGCTTTCTTGCCCTACCACGAGACTGAATGTAAGCCAGCACCGTCTTTGCAAGGTCGAAACGCATAACAACGTTACATTGTCTGATATCAAGACCTTCCTCAGCAACGCTTGTGGCCACTAACAGCGTCACCTATATCACAAGCGAAAGACATGTCAAAGGAGTTTAAATAAACTTTTTTAATTTTTACCAAAAAGATCTAAAGAGGAAACAAAGACAATTATTCATACTTGGCCATCTCGGAATTTAGAAATTGTATCCTGCATTTGAGATGACTTCATTTCCTGGCTGTTATTGTGACCAATCATGCTGGCGCACCGTATGAAACCAAGAGAAGGCAGCTCCGCTAAAACCTGAAGAAGAAAAATCAAAGCTCAAAGATATTGACAGTAGAAAATGTAATCAAGTTGTTTATTCACTTTCATCCTAACCTTTGGAAGAACCAAAGCAGCAACGACTCTCTCCACAAAAACAATAGCACGAAAATCAGATGTGTGCTGATACTTGAGGAGTAGTTTGATCAGCGACTGAACTTTCGGAGTAACTTTCCCATCAGCCACTGCGGCTCCTATTACCTCATCAACGTGCTCCCCTCCAGAGACCACTATAACCATTACCATTGTCAATACTCTCTCGGATCAGATAAAAAAAAAGCTAAGTAAGAACGAGGTTAAAACTAACCATGATCATCAGGGAGCTCTCCTTCCTCAATCTCATCATTTACATCACCATTTACTGGCTTGCTACATTCCGTGGCCGCCTTTTCAGCAGCAGCTCCTTCCACAAGCTCACATTGCAATAGCGACACCATCTCGCTGAGATACGATTCTTGAAACTTCACATCCACTTGAAAATTCACCCTCTCATCACTTTGCAACGCAGTCAAAAACGATTGGGCCACCTTTATAAAAAAAAAAAATTAATCTCAAATAAAATAACAAAACTATTTTTTCTCCTCTCTTTTTTTATTTATTTTACCTTGTAAGCACACCATTGACCCAACTCAGCAAGAGTATAATTAATAGCTCTAAGCTTATGAATCAAATTAGCAGCTCCATCGCTCTCCGTTCTCTCGGAGACGCCGTAAACCTGTTTCAGCTCCTCCTTGGCTCCAGCATCCCTAGCCCCCATAAACTGCCACTTGCTTTTCCTCGAACTCGCCTTCGCCGCTTCTTCAACAGCTGCGATCATTTGCTTTATCTTCTCATGAAAAGACCACATTGTAGCAGCTTTGTCATACTCCACCACAATCTCTGAAGGCATCGGCACATGTTTCTCTAGTTCCTTCCGATCTTTTATCGTGCAAACCGTAGAATCCAACTTGGTCTCGAGATTTCGTATTTTTATCGCACAATCTACTTGGCTTGAAACACCTATATGCAAAAAAGAAGATAAAATATTCAGGCTTTTGTCGCTAAGATTCGATCCACTAGCAAAATCTATAGAAGAAGAAACTATAAATACCTTTTAGATTAACAGGTGAAGCAGTCATGCCAAAGATGGCAGGTCTTTTATCTTTAGACGTTGTGTGGTAGAACTCTGACATCACAAGTGAGTAAGGATGTTTCTTGACAGCGTGGTGACACTCGTCGAGGATCAGTAGATTAATCGCTTCCATTCTGATAATGCTGTGCCTCAGTATATTCAACAGAATCTGTGCCGTCATTACAAGAACCTGCTTAGACTCGAACTCTCGCTGCCACCTTCTCGCATCCCAAAAGTCTTGCCCCATCTCACCACAGTAATGTCCAACTTGAAAACAAGTCTGATTACGTATCACCTCCGCTTGCTGATAAACCAAAGGCACTTTGGGAACCAGGAACACAGAGAGCATTTTTCTGTTTTGACTCGTTAAATCCTTATGAACACTTTTGATCAAGAGAATGGCTATAAGTGTCTTCCCAGCACCGGTCTCAAGGAAAGCGATCGTGTTCTTAGCTTTAGCTTGTTCAAGCACATCTAACTGATACCGCCTCGCTTGCTCTTCCACAACTTTCTCTTTGCGTTGCTCTTCAGGCTTACCCTTCTTCTTCTTCTCCTCCTCCTCTCCCTTCTCATCACCCTTTCTACGGCTCTCTTTCTTAACATCTCTTTCGTGATCAGCTTCCCAAGTACCAGACCGATAAACAAGCTCGTTCGAACCAACCTTATCCCTCTCCCAATAGCCTCTACCGTCTCTTCTGTAATAATTGTAACCATCTCTTCTCTTGTTATGACCACCACCAGTATCCTCGTAGCTCCGAGTCCGTTTCCTATTCTTCTCGCTCTGGTAACTACAAACTCTAGCTCTCTTCCTGTTCTTGTCTCCTTCCTCTTTATCGTCTCTCTTAACGCCGCTCTTTTGCAAACCATTCTCCTTGGTAACATCTCCAGGATTCAACTGAGGAGCCTCGTTGTTTGGCAAGCCTCCACCGTTCTTGATACTGTCTAGAATGTGATCGATCCCACCGAAGAAGTCGTTGTTGACGATGGACTCAGCGACGGCGACGGAGGAAGGATCGAAATCGGAGACGAGGTCGTCGATGAGATCGCAAGAGATGTCCTCGCAAGCATCTAGCCAGTAAGAAGGCTTGTTGACATCCTTATTACTACGCTCATCCTCCATTACCATACCTTTCTATAATAATCCAATCAAATCAAAAATCAAAATCAAAAATCAAAATCAAAAAACAAAAATAACTATCTCACTCAATTAAAAATTAAACCTTTTTGAGATAAATCTCAGAAGGAACTGAAGAAGGGGAAGATCTTTACGGGTGAGAGAAGAGACAGGATTAGGGTTAGATAGACCGTACGAAGCACGCCAATCTTCCAGGTTAGAAGGGTCACGAGGAAGAGCAAGCAAGCAAAACCCTAGAGATTTTATAAAAATAAAATAAACAAGAAAATTAAAACCCTTCAAAAGAAACTTAGCAAAGAGTGTGATTCTGAGATTCCACGGTCTATCGAACCCTACTCTGTTTCTGTTTCACTCTTCTTCCTCTTCACACTTATCTCTCTCTCTCTTCTGTTCTGTTTTCCACTTGCTGTCTTGTCTCTGTTTCATAATTTTCCTCACTTGTTTAATAAAAAAAATATATTATATTTACTGCAAAACCGACCGTGTTAATTCGACGCGTTATTAGTAGCTTTTATGACAAACTAGAAGTTAATCCGGGCGTATATTTTTATTTTCAAATGTTAACCTTATAATTATTTTTTGAACGGTGTATTCTGAACAACAACAAATTATAAATTGTATGTTTGTGTGAATACATATTTCTTTAGAAAAAATTAGAAAACTATACATTTTTGAGATAGATGTTTGATATAGTTTTTCCTTTTTCATATTGTATATTTATTTATTATTATTTTTTTATATTGTAGGGCAATTCTCTCAAATAGATCTTTTAAATCTTTGTCACAAAATAGCATTTAATAAAAAAAAATGATCAAAATAGCTCTTTTTATTTTGAAAAATTTAATTTTTATTTTTAAAATTTTGAAACTCTATCCTTAAAACCCCACCCCTTAACTCTAAGCCGTAAGTCTATGTTAGTTAACCATAGGGTATAAATGTATTTT
>NC_027752.1:422715-479003 GCF_000695525.1 Brassica oleracea var. oleracea
GGCTATCCTAGAGAATTTTTCAATATTGTATATTTATTTATTCTAATTTGTTTGCTTTTATATCAAATGATAATATTACGATAGATGTTTAATGTAATATTTATATTTCTTATATTGTATATTTGCTTATTATTTATTTAAATATACATTATTCCATTTAACTATATATTTTCAGATAAATGTTTAATTAGGTTTTCCTTTTTTATATTGTATATTTACTTACTGTTTATCTTTTCTTATTTTTTATATTTACTTATTCTAATTTTTTTGCCTTTATATCATTGATAATATTACGATATATATTTAATGTAATGTTTTTATTTCTTATATATTATATTTACTTATTATTTATTCTTTCTTATATTTTATATTTACTTATTATAATATTTAAAATTTATATTTACTTATTGTATTTTCAAATAATAAAAATGTAAAACAATACATTTTTCAGATAGATATTTAATGTATTTTTTGCATTTCTTAATTGTATTTTACCTATTTTTTATTTTTCTTATATTGTATATTTACTTATAATTTATTTTACTGTATGTTTATCAGATTTGTTTTTATTTTGCTTATATAGTGATATTTTTATTTCTTATATTGTATATTTACTTATAATTTATTTTACTGTATGTTTCTCAGATTTGTTGTTATTTTGCTTATATAATATATTTACTTATTCTATACGATATATGTTTAATATAATATTTATATTTATTATATTGTATATTTTCTTATTATTTATTTTACTATACATTTTTACAGATATTTTTAATTTAGTTTTTTTAATTTATTAATTGTATTTTATCTATTGTTTATTTTTCTTATATTGTATATTTACTTATTCTAATTTTCGTTCTTTTATATCAAATGATAATATTATAATAGATGTTTCATGTAAAATTTATATTTCTTATATTGTATGCTTAGTTTTCTTATATTGTATATTATTTATAAAAAAATTTGGAAGTAATAAAACTGTAAAACTCTACATTTTTCAAATAGATGTTTAATGTATTTATTCCGTTTTTTATATTGTATATTTATTTATTTTATTGTATATTTACTTATCTAACTGGTTATTTATTTAACTATATATTTTTCAGATAGGTGTTTTAATTTAGTTTTTTTTTATTTCTTAATTGTATATTTACTTATTCTAATTTTCTTGCTTTATATCAAATGATAAATTATGATAGATGTTTGATGTAATATTTCTATTTCTTATATTGTATATTTCCTTTTTATTTATTTATTTATTTTATATTATATATTTACTTATTATTATTTTTTTTATATGTATACTTTTTTTATTTTTTTATTAATGTCATGTGTCATCTTCTAGAAGAAGTTTTTTTTCGCTGATGTGGACGCTGCCTTAAAAGCTCCATTTTATTAGTATAGTTCGTATATTTTATATTTAGTTATTTTAATATTATAATCGATGTTTAATCTAATATTTTTATGTTGTATATTTACTTATTATTTATTGAACTATACATTTTTCAGATATATGTTTAATTTAGTTTTTCCTTTTTTAATATTGTATATTTACTTACTGTTTATCTTTCTTATTTTGTTCAAATGATAATATTATGATAGATTTTTAATGTAATATTTCTATTTCTTATATTGTATGCTTGTTTTTCTTATATTTTATGTTTTCTTATAAGAATATTTGGAAATAATAAAAATGTAAAACTATACATTTTTCAAATAGATGTTTAATTATTGTATAATATAATATTTATATTTTTAATATTTTTTTATATTGTGTATTTTGTTATTATTTATTTTACTACACATTTTTCAGATAGATTTTTAATTTAGTTTTTTTTTTTCATTTCTTAATTGTATCAAATGATAAATTATTATTGATATTTAAAGTAATTATAATAGATGTTTAATGTAATATTTCTATTTCTTATATTGTATATTTACTTATTATTTATTTTTATTCTAATATTATGATAGATGTTTAAAGTTATATTTTTATTTCTTATACTCTATATTTTATTTCTTATATTGCTTATTTACTTATTATATATTTTTCCTTATATTGCAAATTTACTTATTATTTATTTACTTATTATTGTTTAAAGCAATGTTTCTATTTCTTATATTGTTTATTTACTTATTATATATTTTTCCTTATATTGCAAATTTACTTATTATTTATTTACTTATTATTGTTTAAAGCAATGTTTCTATTTCTTATATTGTTTATTTACTTATTATATATTTTCCTTATATAGCAAATTTACTTATTATTTATTTTCTATTTTTTAAATAATAATGCCACATGTCATATTTTGGGAGAATTTTTTTCGCTTATGTAGACGCTCTATGGAGCCTCAAAAGGTCTATTTTATTAGTATAGATATATACTATATTTACTTATTATTTATTTTTCTTATCTTTTATATTTACTTATTCTAATAATAAGATAATGTTTAATACGATAATGTTTAGTATAATATTTTGATTTCTTATATTTTGTATTTAGTTATTATTTTATAGATGTTTAATTTAGTTTTTCATTTCTCAATTGTATATTTACTTATTCTAAATTTTTTTTTATATCAAATGATAATATTATGATAGATGTTTAATGTAATATTTCTATTTATTATATTATATATTTACTTATTATTTATTTTTCCTTATATTGTATATTTACTTATTATTGTTTAATGCAATGTTTCTATTTCTTATATTGTTTATTTATTTATTATATATTTTTCCTTATATTGCAAATTTACTTATTATTTATTTTCTATTTTTAAATAATAATGCCACATGTCATATTTTGGGAGAATTTTTTTTTCTGATGTGGACGCTCTACGGAGCCTCAAAAGGTCCATTTTATTAGTATAGACTAGGGATTAACCCGGGCTACGCCCGAGATTTTTATTTTTTTTCTAATTTAAGTTGTTAAATTATTTATATTTAGTTTACTTATTCTAAATTTTTTTTTATATCAAATGATAATATTATGATAGATGTTTAATGTAATATTTCTATTTATTATATTATATATTTACTTATTATTTATTTTTCCTTATATTGTATATTTACTTATTATTGTTTAATGCAATGTTTCTATTTCTTATATTGTTTATTTATTTATTATATATTTTTCCTTATATTGCAAATTTACTTATTATTTATTTTCTATTTTTAAATAATAATGCCACATGTCATATTTTGGGAGAATTTTTTTCGCTGACGTGGACGTTCTATGGAGCCTCAAAAGGTCCTTTTTATTAGTATAGATTGTAAAGTTTTTTTTTTAAGCTATCTAAATAAATTGCAACCAGATATTTGCCCCCCCAAAAAAAATTGATAATAAATGTGTGTTGGCTCTCTTTTTTTTCCAATCGGATTTTTCCGACCGATTAGATTAGATTCCGTACGGGACAGTCAAAATAATTCTAACCTTTTTCCTTCTCTTTACTGGTTTCGGGAAAGTTAATATTCCAATAAGATATATTGACTAGTGGGAAGGAAAGTGCTAGTGATTGGTCGGCTCTGATGCTTTCCTTTGTTCGTTCTGTCATTCTGTGGACCGGCTCGTGCGTCTTCTTAATTCTTTCCCTTTGTAAATAATTGGCTTTGAACGATCTTACTTTAAAACATCCACATTCATAATAATAACATTTACTAGCAAAAAAAAAAAAACAGTAGCAGTAAATAAATACGAGCAGTACCTTGCTTTTTCAATGTTTGTAACGCTACTTTCAAACTAGCATTTGTTGTTGTACGAAGAAAAAAAAACTACAGTATTGAATTAATGAGTAATGGCCACTGGCGTTAAAGTCAATATTACAGTCATTGAAGTCCATCAATCTATTAATACGTGAATGGTTACATTAGAATACATCCCACCTTCTTTTTTCATCGGACTATTTTTCTAATGTATCAGTTTCAGTCACTCACATTGCCATGAATAGACTTTGAACTTATGATACGACATCGACCGTGATTTCGAGAATGGATTATTTCTTATAATTCTCCAGGACAAATAATCTAAAGATTGAGCAAATGACATACTATACTGAGTATAATAATTTCCCTGCAGTAATTGAATCCGGACGTTATTTCGGTTTCTTGTATAATTTAACTGACCAAATTAAATACATCGAATCAAAACCGGAAGCATTCAGCATATGCGAATATGAAGATAGAAAGTAAACCAAAAAGTGGATCCGAACAAATCTAAGATATTATTTTGTTCTCTTTCCAGATGGTTGCAAAAAAAGGTCTGCATGGAAAGCAAAACTCGGTCGAATAACAATATTCTTATTCTCTTATGCATGCTAAGACAATTACAGCTTCATTCACTGACTAGCTTACAATTCACGTCTAGTATTCTTATTCGGTTATAACTTCTTTGTTTGGTCAGTTTCAAAAAAAAAAAAGAAAAAAAAAACTTCTTTGTTTGGTATTTGATTTCTTGTATGGAACATGAACCTAATGCATATTTTCGAATTTCAGGATTGTCTAGACGCACACGGGGGTACGACCCATTTGAATCTTCAGTATAGCCCAATATTATCGAATCAGCGGTACATTTGTGACCAACTAACATTGACAATGGGCCTTGACACCTAGAAAATATGAAAACCCAAATACGACATCTTCATCTTTCACTTCCGTATAATATTTTTTAATCATTGTTCACTTTACTTTCATACACTCTTCGTCACTTCACTCACTTGGCCGGTTATAATTTTTAATAATATAGAAGGATACTATTGTTATTCTACCACCGTATACAGGTATTCTACATACAATACACATGACTATTACGGAAGATTCTAGGCAATATTTGAAAGTACATTGTAACAAAATTGATATTCTAATCGAATAGATCAAATAGCGCCGTATTTAGTTGTGAACCCACAAAACTGACCTTTTTGGACGGTTCATCGAGAGAGAAGAGATCTCCAACGAAACAAGACTCTGAAGTGTTGTTGTAAGAAGATCCATCATAGGGTTCACGTTTCCAGCAGTGACCGACTTTGATGACCCTCGCCGTCATTTTAGCAGAACCCCACCCGCTTAACTGAAGATCCTAATCCAAAAGATCCGAGTTAGATTTTGCATATGCAGAAAAATTCTGAATACTTGGAAAGAAACAGCCAGGTGGTCGGTTTGGCCGCCGCCCATTTTCAAACCGGGCCCGGTCTAGTTAACATCAGTACCAATCCCTTTCCAGTAAGAAACTACGGCGCGTGTATGTTAAGCACCTTTCAGCCTTTTTCATTTAATACCAAATTCCAATTGAGTGACGACTTCCCCACGCACACAACTCTTTGTTTCTCATGCAAAAAGAAATAAAAATAATTATTTACAAATTATTAGGAGTAATTATTCAGGATTATTTTTTTTGTAAAATAATTATTCAGGATTATGCAATTCGGTTTCTAGGTGAAACTATTTTTTCCTCTGGTTAGTCAATCACTGTGAATCGACATAGTTTGTTTGGTTCGCTCGTCATTCTTCATCAATATTTTCTGCTGGTGTATTTCTGTCTGCATCTATGTACGACGTATTTTCTAAAAATAATATGTAAGTAATATTATATTTATCTATACTTTTAACTATGAAGTGATTTAGCTTATTTGTCATGATTTTAGGTAATTTGCTTATTTATCATGTTTTAATTAGGTTTAAGATGAGTCATTAATTTATTAATAGTATTTAGTTGAGTCCATTATTTATTAATTTAAATAATATAACTATAAAATATGTAATTAGATATATAATTATTTTGATTTTTCTTATTTGTCATGTTTTTCATGATTTTAGTCAATTTTGCTTATTTGTCATGTTTTTATTAGATTTTAGCTTAGTCATTGATTTATTAATAGCACAACTGGTTATTTTCATTTTATATACATAAATATTTTTTTACATCATTAGTGGTATATATATTTATTTAACAAATTAATATATGCATTAAAAACATATTAAATATTATTTTTGTATTAAATTTATATTCAGTTTTGACCCACATTCAAAACTAAGTTTTCTATTAGCAATATTTTTACATTTATTTATTTCAAATAATATATTATTATATATACAAAAGTCTAAGATATATCGATTTTTATACATGTATTATATAGTTTTTGAATGTTAAGTCGTTATATCATCGTATTATATTTTTAGCATAAATATTTTATATTTATAAAAAATGTTTTTACAAATTTATCAATTTAATATAATGTTATCATATTTAGTTCAATAAAATAATCTCATTTAATATGAACTATTACTATTATAAAATGATAAAAATGTATTTTTTTTATTTTATAAATGATAACTATATATATATATATATATATATTAATGCATAATAATAGTTCATTGCTAATTACGAAATTAGTTGAAATATTTACATAAAATTTTTGAAAATTAAGATAATGTTATAATATTTTCAAAAGATTTGTTAAAAAAATTATATATATATATATATGTATATATTTATTTATATTTATATTTATATTTAAAATAAAAAGATATCATGCATAAATGATTTGTATTATTAACTTTGATGAAATACATGTTAATTTATATACGTGTATTATATAATTTTCTAATATTAACACGTGTTACCTACATATTACATATATAAATTTAACAATTTAATATAATTTAATCATCAAAATATAATAATTAATAATTTCTGTTAAAATGATTGATTATGATTATATAATTGATAAAATGATAGAATTTATATTTTTAATATTATAAAATATATAAATGTATAATATTATTTCATAACTAATTTCGAAATTAATGAAAATATCTACATATAATTTTTAAAAATTATGATCTTGTTAAAATCTTTTAAACAGATCGACTTGTTAGAACTTTTTTAAAAAATATTTATATTTAAAATAAAAAAATATCAAAAAAATTGTGATTAACGTAGTTCAAAGATTCTATATATTATTAGTTTTAACAAAATATATTTAATAAAAAAATTAAAGAATGGTCCAAATTATAAAACAATACATGAAAGAATCCATTACTTCTATTTTAATAGATAATATAGACTATAATTAGAAATTTTAAGAAAATAGTATACACATTTTTTTTATTTTATAATAAAATTTTAACTAACATTAATTTATAATAATATTAGAGTAGTAATCACGAAATTAATCAATGATTCATTTTATAATAATATTTAAAATATCTTATAAGATTTTGTAGATTTTTTTCTCAACATATTTTTATAATTAAAAAATAAGAAAATTTTATAGGTGAGTTGTTATATATGTCAATTATTTAAGATGTGATATGATGCATAATGTTAATTAGAATTAAATGAAATATAATTTTCTAGGAAATGTCCATTTAAAAAAAAATTACACATTTTAATATAATAAATTTTTATTCTTTCGGTTTCGAAATTATCGTTAGACTTACAAAAATGAGGCCTGGAGCTTGGCTCAATATGGGTCGGCTTAAACGCATGGCTCTATAAGATATGTTTATAAACCAAAAGTTATATAATTCAAATAATTTTTTTGTAACAAAAATTTTGAAGAGAGAGAGACAAAGACGGAACAAAAGCCTGTGAAGCCTCCAACGGTATTCATTGTGGACCAACCTCAAGTGTGGGGCGACTCTATCTATATATCTACATTTCATTATATATGATTTTGTCCATATCTCGATTTAGCACTTCATATTTCTATTTTCCAGGCTCTTAAATAAACATTTTATTTGCGATGGAAAATAAATCAACCTTAAAAAGTTTAATTTCAAACTTATAAGATTTAGCATATAAAATTATATGTTTTTACCTTTTAATTGCTAACGAGACAAGGGGGAGCTTGGTAATTAGGGTTTTATATATTTGATGACAAAAAAAATTAGGGTTTATATATTTACCCCACCACTTTGTCTTGTTTCGTTTGATTATCTTGAAATGCGAATGCTTTGATATTTTACATTAGTGGACCGTACCGGTCCATTCATTCTTGATTTCTAGTGCCAGTTATCAGTATATATCGACTAGCCGCAGATAACTTTTAGATAATGTTTATCGACAAATAACTCGTTGTATAATAATAACTCATGTTCTAAGAAAGTTGTGCACCAAATGATGTTTAAAAAACTATTATTCACAAATAAATCATAAACCAGAGCTGATCAATAGTTCAATTTTGCTTAATTCAAAACTCTTAGATTTTTTTTTTTTTAGGTAACTGCGGGTTTCCGGCGACCGTGGTCAACCGAATATTTCCGCGAGGCCCACGGCACTCCACGTATTCTTGGGATTTAACCCTAGCCCGGGTGGCCAGCGGGACATGAACTGCGGGTACCGTATTGGGGGTTTATATTTTTTATATATGTTTATATATGTTTATATATTTTTTATATATGTTTATAATGTATAAACATATATAAACATATATGTTTATAATGTAGAGGCCATATGAAATTGGCGTTCATATATCGAAGGTACATGCAACCCATAGATTAAAAGAATAAATAAACTACAATATCTTTATTTCTCAATTTCCTAAAACATAATTTCTGACCTTTCTTTTTTGAATGAAGAAAGGAAGAAAAGAAAAGCTATATAAATGAATCAAGACTCCTAGACTTTGGGGCACACATGACAGTTGCCATCATCAACATCACATAAATCTGCTCCATGCAAATGGACAATATCTTAAACATCCTCCTCCTCCCCCCCCCCCTAATATAGATAATTCGTTTAAATCGAGCTAATTATCGTATAACAAACACAAAAAGTAGATTACAATTTGCTTATCAAAAATTACTATAGTTTTATTTTTATTTTTATTTTTTACCATAAGTACCGTAGAATTTATCTTTATAAGAATTCTCAAGAATTTATACAGGATTCCTAACTCATTTAAACCCTCGTTCTAAACTATTAGAACCCTAGCTAAACCTACAGTTTAAGGAACTATTGAAAGTTTTAGATTTGACCATACATAATTTTGGAATACAATAAAATAAAATATGGTACTTTAATTTATAAAATTACCCAACTTGATATCTACTAAAGTATACATCGTGTTGATTTTTTTTACATTTAGTATTGGTTATCAACTTACATTTATTAAATTAAAAATTCCTTTTTATTTATTTCCTTAAATTAAATTAAAGATCATAAAATGATTTTAATAGTTGATCAACGATTGAGATGGTATTTATGACAATTAAGCCCCACTACATCACATACCTTGCTTTTTTTTGTCAGATCAGCTTTAAAAACGACCAAGTTCTTAGCATTTCAAAAATGGCTACAGGACAGTACGTAGTTTAGAAAAGTTAAAATTCAATAAAAATCCCAAGGGGCCTAGTTCCTCATCCGAGTTGATTAAAACACACATACAAAAATATATAAAGAAAATAGGTGTGAAAGAGATCGAGAAGAGTGGGGATGCAAAAATGTGAGGCTGTTTGGGACAAACTCTAGAGAGAGAGAGAGAGAGAGAGAGAGAGAGAGAGAGAGAGAGGTGGTCCTTACTCTATTCCATGTTTACTGCTGTGAAATTGTAACACTTCACCTTCTCGTTACCCTTATCATTTATGTTTGCTTCCCCTTTAAATCCAACCCTAGTTTAATCGCTTAACACAAATTCTATACAATACATCTCGTATTTATGTCACATCTAATTAGCTAGTGAGTAGAATTTGACTAAGTTTATGAGAAATTGTACCGGATACAACTAGGGTGTTAGTACGATATACTCTAATTAAGTGACTAATAACTTAGGATTTGAAGGTTTTGATCATCGGATACTGATAATTAAATTACCTTTTTACATTACATTTGGATATGTGTTATTCTAAAATTTGGATATCCAAATAAGTAATATAAATAAAACTTTAGCATACATATATTTTTGAAAATGATTTGTAGCTTTTAGATTTGATTATATATTTGTCTTCAATCTACTCCTTTAAGACTTAAACTATAGGTTTTGTTTTTGTATGTTCCTAATTTTACTTCACTACTTAATAACTAGCATGTCGGTATGCCGCATACTGCTAATCAACAATAACTATAATAAAAAACTTGTGCTAAATAATATAAAAGGTTTGAAAAATGCTTTATGTCCTTTTTACACGAAGGCGTATTAATTTTTATATATAGTAACTTCATTGCAAGTTTAAATTGGTAATAAATTTTAAAGTTAAAATTGGTTTAGATTAAATAAAAAAAAAGTTTCTGCTAGATATATAAATAAAATTGGCTAATTAATTAAAAAGATTTATATTCCTTAATATAATCTATAAAGGGTTTTGTCTCTTGTTTTCTTTAATAAAATAGTTGCAAATGAGAGATTATGGGTAGAGAGGTCCCCTTTAGCTGTTGCAGTTCGGTAAATAGCAAAAAGCTCAATAAATTTTTTTTTGTAACTGAAAAAGCTCAATAAATTGCATCTTCTTTTTAGCTCTGTATTTAAATTAAAGAGTGAGGGATGCTTGCAGTCTAACTTTTCCGAGCCATAATTCATAGTTATGTATATGCCATTTATATTAACAGACTCATAATTTCTCGACGATCATCATGATCTATTCGCGTTCTAGATGGTATTAGTATAAAAACTGAATACGGAAAATATGAACATTTTACAATATCTGACAACTGAATATGAACCAAATTAAAAAGGTAAAAACTAAATTAAAAATTAATGTAATTGCAGACTAAATATATTACAATTGAATATATTAAAATATATATATATATTACAATTGAATATCAAAGCGAAAGTGGACTGAAAGTTATACTAAATCTGGAATTCGGTTTTATAGTGGTTGTTAATTTGTTTCTTTTTTATCTGAAAAAATGAACAAATGTCCAGATAAAACACCTAACTCAAGCACGAGCAGAGTTTGTAGCTTCACTCCTGATGGCTGAAGCCTTGGCTTTGAGAGAAGTCTTGATCACAGTGCGGCAGCACAGATCTTCTAACGTCTGGATTCGATCTGACAATCTTGGACTCATTAGAGCTATCAATTCAAATTCATTTTCTGTAGAGCTCTTTGAAGTTATGAGGAATATTAAATTTATATCCATGTTTTTTTATTTCATCATTTTTTCTCATGTTTTGAGATCATGTAATGGTCGAGCGGACTCTTTAGCAAAATCTGCTCATCTTCTTGGCTCTCCTACTTTGTATTAAACATTTTAAGTTTATGAAATTTATCAGTTGCCTAAAAAAAAGGCTAAAAATAAAATGAAGGTAAGTGATTAGTTTTTAAAATGTAGTATAATATCTTCAACAAAAGAACAATATAGTTACATTATAGGCTGAAAACAGATTATGATAATTTTTCTCAAAAAAAAAGAGAGACAAATTATGATAATTGGCGATTCGTCAAATACAAGATCGGTCGTGTTTGAAACGCAAGTTTAAAGTATCACCTACTTATTATATACTTTTCTGCACGTGCTTATCGATTAATTCATATCTTTTGACTAATGTACTGATGACATGTATACCATATATCACAAATAAATAATAAACAATTACGCAGTTTAATAACTTGGATATTATCTGACCAGGTGTGACAGAATTGGATATTTTCTTGCTGTCTCAAAACATCAAACGCTCTTGTTATGGATGTTGATGGCTAAGACACATAAATAAAATAATAAAATAATTTGGTTGTTAATTAAGTATAGTTATTAACTAATCAAGGATTCAAGGTTAGTTATCGAGATCAAATTATGTATTTTACATCATTTGTAATTTTTATGTTAGTTTCTCCAGATCAGTTATTTAATATTTTTTTAAAAAACGTATATAATTTTCCCGGTGATGAGCCTAAAACGATCCTAGCTCGTAATATATCGACTTGATCTGACTATATTTGGCATACACATACCAATTACATACTTATGTAATTCCTTATTTACAATTTTGTTTTTGTGATTGGTGTATATGTATAAAATTTTGGACCACAAAAAACATGGACACATCAGCAACCAAACCAACCCCTCCCTTGTGATCTGTAAATAATTGCACAGTTAATATGCGAAATTAGTTATATGGTTTTCTTACATAGAGATTATTAAATCTTTTGTTTTTGGAACAAATCTCCATTACTTAATTCCTTCTCATAACAGTATTAGACCGATAATCCACGTGACTTGCTCTGACAAGATAATGCTAAACAAAGTTCGAAAAGAAACCTAGAGTTATTATAGTATTACTGCTATGTATTCATCATTGTTTTTTATTTAACTAAAGATTTAAATTCATCATTGTTTTTACTGGCATGATAAGTGAATTGATTTTATTACTGAGCGTTAAAACATTTACATTTGCACATAGCTCCTCTATATGATATATGTTTAAGAGATTTCAACTGATTGTCTTATGGACTAACAGTACACGGTTTTAATCAGATTATCAAACGGTTGATTTTGATACAAGCGTCTTCTACGATTTATCGATATGGTAGAATTTGATAAATTATGAGTGTTATGTTATAAATAATTTTGTTAGATAGGATACATGAACAACCAAAAAATTATGATCGCAGATGTTTTCTTATTTATAGGCATTACATGTATTTTATGCTTTTTCCTAATATTGTGTGTTAAATTTCACAGTATTACATTTTTTTAATTAATCACCAGTCGGGATGTTTTTAGAAAATGCTATAATTGTAATATCATATAGTTTTATAAATGATTTATAACACCAGCCAATATTTGGTTTTTAAGTTTTTCCGGAGTAATGTATAAATTGTTGGATGAGGGTGAAATCCAGAAATTTTGAATAAGTCGGAAAATATAAGGTAAATAGATACGATCAGAGCGTTATAGTGTATGTAACTATGTATGTATGCATACACATGTTCAAGTAATCATGATATGCCAACAACTGGAATAGTAGGTGAGGATTATATTTAATTTAATGTGATCAAACGCATGTTTTGTAATTTTTTTCTCTACATGGAAAATGCGTATTTCTTTTCTGTATATATACTGGAATCATTTTGACTAGTGCTAACTTACAAAAATCTATAGAGAGATGTAAGCTTAAATTCCTTTAGTTAATGTTTTAACCAAAAAAACTTGTGAACAAAAAAAAAAATAGCCACCAATGAATAAGGTAAATACATATAGATACTCGTTTAAAAAAAAGATGTTGATGGAATTTCAAACAATAACACTTCGTACGTGTACAACTTACATCTACACACATATAAGCACATGTACATAGAGATTCGAAATTTCAATACAGAGAGCTAACTCGAAGCCTAATGAAAAGGACAAAAAGCTCACATGACCCGAACCATATCATTCATGGGCCCCTACGCATTACTCGGTACCAATCTCTCTCTTAAGTCTTGAAACTCTGTCAAGAATCTCAAGCCACCATTTTTTTCTCCATCCTCTAAAGAGATAGAGAGAGAGATCCTCTTGTTTGGCAAGAATCCATTTTGAGTTCCAAGTCCCGATTTGCTTTGATATTTTTCTCTTTCCTTGAATTCATTTGAGAGTCAACGCGAAGATAGTTATATATGTATACAGTTTGGTTTGAATTCTAGGGTTTTCATATTCCCCTAAATTTTGTGGTAAAAGAAGAAAGCAAAGAGAACAAATCGAACCAAGAAGAGAAAGACAACTTCAATTTCAACCTCTCTCTCTTATATTATAAGGTGAGACCACACCAGAACTTTAATTATTTTTTTCTTCTTCCCTTCTTTTAATATATTCTTTGATTTTTTTTTTCATTATTTCATCTATCCCTTTGATAACTGTGGTTGAATTTTCGTTTCGCTTGGTCTCTTAATATTATCCATCTAATGCATGTTGAAGATCTCGAGTTGAGTCATCATCATCATCATCAATGACTATGAACAACTACAGCTACAATTCATCAATTCAAGAACAGCAAGGGAAAGATTTAATCACCATCAAGATTCACTAAGAAACATCTCAAGAAAAGGAAGAAAGATTGAGTTCTAGAACAAGAACAAGAACAAGGAGGTATTATTCTTGATCAAGAATCACTAATTAAGATCCATCTCATAAATCTCAAGATAAGGAGCTTGGCAAGAACAACAACTAAAAAGGTTTAATATCTTGATTCAAGAAACCACCTCACCAAAATCAAGATTTCTCCAAGGAAAATCATATAATACCTCATGGATCTATCCCTAGCTCCGACCAGCTCCGACCAAGAACAAGACAAAGACCAAGAGTTAGCCTCAAACATCGGAGCAAGCAGTAGCTCCGGCACCGCAAACAACACTAACTTCCCGATGATGATGATCCCGCCGCCGGAAAAAGAACACATGTTCGACAAAGTGGTAACACCCAGCGACGTCGGAAAACTCAACCGACTAGTAATCCCTAAACAACACGCGGAGAGGTATTTTCCACTAGACTCAACAAACAACCAAAACGGCACGCTGTTGAACTTCCAAGACAGAAACGGCAAGATGTGGAGATTTCGTTACTCGTACTGGAACTCAAGCCAGAGCTACGTGATGACCAAAGGATGGAGCCGTTTCGTAAAAGAGAAAAAGCTCGACGCTGGAGACATCGTGTCTTTCCAACGAGGTATCGGAGATGAGTCCCAAAGATCTAAACTCTACATCGACTGGAGGCACAGACCGGACATGAGCCTAGTTCAAGCACATCAGTTTGGTAATTACGGTTTCAATTTCAATTTTCCGACAACTTCTCAATATTCCAACAGATTTCATCCGTTGCCGGAATATAATTCTGTCCCTATTCAACGGAGCTTGAACATCGGAAACCACCAACGTTCTTATTATAACAATCAGCGTCAAGAGTTTGTAGGGTATGGTTATGGGAATTTAGCTTACTACACGGGGTCACCGTTGGATCAGAGAAGCATTGTTGGATCAGAGCCGTTGGTTATAGAGTCAGTCCCTGTAGTTCCCGGGAGATTACCTCCGGTGATGATGTTGCCACCGCCGCTTCCTCCGCCTCCTTCTACGGCGGGAAAGAGATTAAGGCTCTTTGGGGTGAATATGGAATGTGGTAACGACTATGATCAACATGATGAGTCTTTGTTGGTGCCACGTGGAGAAATGGGTGCTTCTTCTTCGTCAGCTCTCAGATTCAATTTATCGAATGATCATGATGATGGTGATGATGATCAATTTGCTAAGAAAGGGAAGTCTTCGTTTTCTCTAGATTTCAGTCCATGATGAGCTTCATCATCCTCTCTTGTCTTTCTTTATTCTACTACATTAGTTAATTTTCAAATTGGAGTTAGATTCCAGCTAGTAAGGGGAAGAAAGATCTCTTCGTTTTTATTATTATTATGAGTTTTTTTCTCTACATGTTTCTTGATGTTCATCACTAGGCTTTTGTCACCACGTTGAAACTCGCATATTTTAAACATCTGTATATAGAAACCTATTTATAAATATTGTTTACATAAAATAACATGTTGACATGTCTCAAACTTCGTTTAATCGTCTCCATATTCTTCGATAAAATTCTTTGTTTACCAGTCATCTTCACAAATTATACACTAATCTTACTACTTGGCAATTTGTGAAACTGCCTTCACTCTTTAGCTATGGCATTTCACCAATCAAACAGTGTCATCATCTCTCTTTTTTTCTTAAAATTTAGTTAGAGTTTAAAAATGATGGGTGGGAAACAAACTTATAAATTTCATGAATTGTACTCTCTGTGCCTATCTCCCTATACTGACAAAGTGTTTCATGGTACATTCTAAGCTAATGGGCAGGTCCAAAAATGCCTCTCTTTATTTCTCTCTCTAATGGTCCTATTTTGTTTGTTTGGTTACTCTTGCAATTTTACTCGGTTAAAGAGATTTTTGCAGGTTATGGGCAGAGAAAATAAAGAGAAGCTAGCTATGGAAGGACTGACTGATCCATTTAGTAATTCAATTTATATTATATAAAAACAAAAGGTATGATATGTTTTCACATTGTTTGACTTTTTATGATCACAGATTCATTAATTTCTCCTTTTTCTAATTCGAGATTCTTGTTTTATTATTAACCGTTGGTCAATATATATCTTTGTTTGGTTTGGATTGCAAGTTGAAGTGATGTTTACCAAATCAGGCATCTCTGTAGATCTCACAAACTCACAAGCTCTTTTAAAACGCTAGAACCCTAAATCATTTGTCAAGTAATTACTATAAATGCCTCCGAATAAATAAATAAATATATATGTAGCCACCCTATGCATACATAGTACTTACTCATGAATGTATAAATAGTTTTATGAAACTTTTGCATGCAGTCCTTAGAGAATACAGTTTCCATCCTAAGATTCTCAATTGATTATAGCAATATTCATTCGTTGGTACGTGTTTATAGTGTCATGTACGACTACTAATTTCTTGACTACAGAACTTTGTACATGCATAATTATAGATTTATAGTAAAAATATGATCATATACAACCAGGGGCGAAGGCAGGTTGGTAGATCTGGGGGCACGTGCACCCACACTAATTTTACTATTTGTAATTTTCTATACAAAATCATTAAACTTTGGTAAATGAAATGGAAAAGGTCAAGGTATGCACCCATTGTTATTCAAGTTCGATGCCTCATTTTATCTTAGTTATAGTATTTAGCAATAGTGTACTCATTTTAAAATTATTCTAGCTTCGCCCCTGTATACAACATGCTAATTAACTACCAGTTCCTAGATCATGCTTCGTGCCTTTTATACGTACATATATTGTGGGCATGTTTACTATAATTATGCGCATACGTACATGTAGGTACAAATACGTGTCTGTATCATTTGTGAGCGAATGATCCTAGATATGATACATGTTTAAACATAACTTTCTATAAGTACCATATACACAACCAAGTTGTTTTGGTCTAGTTGTATAGGAACTCCAACTGAAGTACCCGCCCCTGGATTCGAGCTTTGGTCACTGCGGAATTTACATGTGGGCTGCAGCACCCAGTGAGCCACATGGTGACGCCCTGGTAGCGTCCATGCTCACTTCGGTCTCTAGTCTGGACCACCTCGGTGGGGCCATGATAATCGGTTAGAAAAAAAAAGAAGTACCATATACTGAGGATTAGAAATGGGATTAAGTGTGTGTGTATAAGTACTCTGGGACAGTGAACATCAAACAGTACGTAAGATAGACATATATGGCGACTATAATATATATATTGATTAATTTATATGTATAGCTAGCTTCACATATCTTCAATAAATAGGGGAACAAAGTTACAAAGGTGTACACATATAAAGTATAACACACATTTACAAGGAAATGATGAAATGGAATATATAAATACGTATTCCAAATAGTCTATGTATTGAATAGATAGATATGTCTCAAAAGGTTTGTGCATAGTTGTCAAAAGTATAATATTTATATTCAAAAGATTTCATATAAAAGAAGATACAGTGAAATAAAACTATTAAAGAGGATTATTAGAGAAAAGCATGAATGGAATTAAAAAATTATGAAAATGACTAAAGCACAAAATATTGTAATATATCGCTAGCTAGGTAACTAGTTGTGTAATGATAAAGAGAATAAATGACATGCTACAATTATTGTTGAGTTAAATAAACAATTCATTCTCGTTAGATTCCTAACCTAAAAGAGACTGGAAATATGTAGGCCGGTTAGGGTTTTTTATAGGCATGATTGATGATGATAAGGAAACTTCGTACTGGGGTTAATGGATTCTTCCCTTTCTTATATAAAAGAAAAGTTGCATCAGAGTAGAATAAAAAGCCATACCTCTTGCTGCAACAATTGCTACGCAAACCACTGAGCTATGTTGATTATTCGTTAAACATTCACATGTATAGTATATATACATATATTTATAGTTTAAAACATATAAAACTAGTTCCTGCGTATACTCCGCTTAATCTCCGATTTTTCAGTAACTCGCTTGGCCCAGGATTGTTGCCCGACTAGCGTAGTTCCGAACATGGATAAAACTTAATAATTTCATATTTAGATGTACCATTCCATTTTTAATGGATACTTGTGTTTTGAAGGGTGACTATTTGATTTAAGCCTCATTTTAAAGCTTGTATTGTGCAGCCATGTTGATTAAACAAAGAAGAAGAGATTGTTTATTCTTTGACATTCTGTTGTGGAGTAGAAAAATCGAAGATCCCTCTAGTTTTTCCTATTTAATCCAATTATATAAACTTCATCATTGTTGAAATGCAATATAAAGGTTATTTTATAAACTTGTGCACCGCAAATCATGAATTATATCTGAAAAACAAATACTACGATATAGCAAGTAATGAAAACCAGTAGACTTTTCATCAGGTCTGACCAATTGCAATAATTCGGATTTAAGAATATATCGTTAAATAAGTTTAGTATGATGTGTAAACTATAAAGTCTATGTGTTGCTACTAAAGTAATAACAGTATCTTTTTATTCGTTTCAGTTTATGGATCTACGCATTTTAAAATGTTAGGTCACAGGACACAGAGTTTTTATTAATAGATAATAATGTTGATTCTGTAGACGTATGTAACGATGACATTTTAGCCTGGGCTCCGAAACTCCGGTTTATACTTAAAAATTAGGCCCATATATAGGCCCATTCAGGTTTAAAACAAGTCCCCCAGATCCTGATCCGGACTCTGGATCCGAACCCGGTCTCAGATTCGAATTGCTTCGTCTCGAAAGAAAGAAAGAAAGAGAGAGAGAGCAATGGCGAGTGAATACAGATGCGTGGGATGTGGGTCGAGGGTTAAGTCATTGTTCATTCAATACTCTCGGGGAAACATTCGTCTAATGAAATGCGTAAGCTTTACGAATCCTCTTTTAACTTTAAAATTAGGTTTTTTTTTTTTAATTGTTCTTTCTTTCTCTAAAGTTTCCATCTTTGTTTCGAAACTTACACAAATGTTTTCTATTTAGGGAAACTGCAAGGAAGTCGCAGACGAATACATCGAGTGTGAACGCATGGTGGGTAACGGGTAAAGTTTCCATATTTGGAGTTTCTATTCATTTTGGGGAATCTAAAAATTTGATTAATTTGGCAGATTATTTTCATCGATTTAGTTCTCCACAGACCTAAAGTATACAGGCACGTCCTCTACAATGAAATTAATCAAGAAACTGTTAATGTTCAGGTAAATTGTTTTGATCTCCAGCTCTTGATTTCATTCATGCATTGACAATAAGATTTTATCAGGCTATTTTTGTTGCAGCATCTGTTGTGGAAGCTGGTCTTTGCTTATCTTCTTCTAGACTCTTGTATCCTTTTGTGTCTTGCTCTTTTGTCTATCAGACCATACGCTGTTAGTTAGTGGTGTTTATACATCAACCTTATTTGAAAAGCCTTAAACTACTCATCAAAGATAGAAGCTTGCTACTGAGAAGAACTCATGAGCATTTGAGCTTGGTTCTGATAACTATGAAGGTTGTTGGATCTTCTTCTTTTTTTTTAATATCCTTTAGAATTATTGCTTTCTTTTTCCTCTTATGGTTATTGAGAAAGTATAGGACAATGTTTTTTTTTTTTTTTTTCTTGCATGTAACAGGTTCTAGTCGACGTCCTGTCTACAAATCTTGCATTTCTCTTCTCTTTTGCCATTGCTGCTAAGGTTTTGCTACATGAAGTTTCCAGGTGATTTCTTCATTCGTTCTTCTTCATATTATGAGTTGTTCACCAAACATTGATACTTTTTTTCTTTTGGTGTATGAGATGCTATCTAAAACATTCCATGGAGCATTGATTTCTGTATCATTTTGTCGACATTTGGCAGAAAAAGAGAGATTCTTTTGGGGATATTAATCTCAAGTTACTTCAAGATCTTTATGCTAGCGATGCTGGTATGTTGTAGAGCTTTTACCTCCCCTCACTTAAGCTCTAAAATCGGAGTACCAAACCTCTTATGCTTTTTCATAATCATGCCTCTTTGCTTAAAATGTCAGCATCTTGTTTATTACAGGTATGGGAGTTCCCAGTGTCAGTGATCTTCATTATAGATATACTTGTCTTAACATCCAACTCCATGGCTCTTAAAGGTCAGACTTTCAATTTTGATTGATTGATAAAGACCAGTTATTTTGTTGTTTTGGATCCTCAAACACTTTGTTTCGTGTTCAAAACCAGTGATGACTGAATCATCCACGAGCAGATGCATAGTTGTATGCTTAATCGCGCACACAGTTAGATTCTTGGCGGGTCAGATCTTTGAGCCAACAACATTCTTCACACAATTTGGATCCATTGTTCATCTGTCTTCTTTGTTCAAAATCTTATGATCCCACCATCATCTTCCATTGTAATCTTTTGTTTTAGAATAAAAGATGACATTGCAGTTTGCAATATATCACTTGACATGTATTGAATATCTATGTACCCAATTATATGTTGGCCCATGTGAAAGTTAAATCGGGCCTTTAGCAAGGATATTTACTGCATATTAAAACTTTCAGGCCTACCCAAATTTACTCTCAGCGCATTACTCTTTCTTGGTCCTTTTTGCCAATAGCCAATGAGTAATGACTTAAAATCGATCTTGAGAACGAACCGGAAAGTCTACCGGAGTTGACCGCATCCGGCCGCAGGCCATTGAATTTCTATTTTTTAAACTATATAGTTAACCTCCCCCTACAACCAATCCGTAGGACCAACAACAATTCTAAATTATTTTTAAGTTCAAAATACTCTAAATCCAAACCTATATAATATTGTAAAGAAAAAGAAGTCAGACATTATGAACTGTTATAAGAAAAATAAATTATTTTCAGAATATAAATTTGTAGATAACCCAACATTTTGTTAATTGTAGAGATGTCAATTTGGTTTACTTGAAACCCAATTTAAAACTAAATCAAATATATATATAACCCTTAAAATTGAGAAAAGAAAGAGTTATATGGTCTAACTGTATTGTATTGAACCCGACAGGGATTTAAGTTTGCAATGATATTTGTGTTACAAAAAAGAGAGATATGGTTGTAAAAAATAAAGTTAAATGAAGAAAAAAAACAATTGTCTTTTGAATCTTTGTTGTAAGAAAATAACGGCATATTTGTTCTCTATGGATTGTTGTGCTTTCCAGGTCATTTTGATTTTTGTCGGGTTTAATTGGGGTACAAAAAGAACTCTTTTTTAGTTTAACTAAATTAGACTAGTTGGATGTGTTCTCATCGAATTCTCATCGGATGTGTTCTCACTGATTTTTTCAGGCTAGCAATAAAAAAAATTAAATACAAATTAAGAGAGAATCAGACTTTTTTATTTGAAAACACTTCGCATAAGTTTAAAAGTTTTGTTTGACATGCGTCATCATATCATTAATTTAACTTTTTCAATTAAAAACTTAATTGCAATATTAATTTATATGAGTATTTTATGCATAAGAAAATCTAGTATCAGCTTTTAGCAATGGTGATGCTGTCATCTATGGACAGAGAGACACTTGTTAGAACTCTGTTTCTTCAAAGTATTTAGGATTAGTTACCCAGCCCTACTCTTGATAAGTGCCCACCAACCGACGAGAATGAGTTACCTTTTGTTCACTTCCTTTTTGGACAAGGAAGCGTGACCATACCACTAAGCGTTCATAGATTTAACTAAAACAGACCTTCAAACTGATTTTAACTTCAAATTTAACATTGTTGTATGCAAAAAAAAATTTAAACGAGCTATTATTGTATTAATTAAATACCCCATACAGCTCAAACGATGAGAAAAGTCAGTGCTTTCTATTTGTTGGTGGGAAACATGTTAATTTATTATAAAGTTATAACTTAACATTTGGATCACTAAAAGAGTCATCATCATCCTTCTCTGATATTATTTTGAAATAATTTTTGTAATTTTTTGTTTAAAGTTATAACTTTGCATCCGGTTAATAGACAACATGTTTGAAAAATACAATAAAGTATAGACTATACAATAAAGAGAAAGATTCCCAATCAAAAGTAGTTGACCCACTCAGGCAGAAGAAAAACCATGCAGGGGGTGGACTCTCAAGTGGGGGCTTTTGGATGAAAGTCTAGGCACATCTAACCGCGAATACCGAACAGTGTTATGGCGCGTTTTTTTTTTCGTCTCTTTTAGTAGTATATTTTATTTACTAGTATATAAGTGTTAAATTTATTCGTTTGAACCCTTGCATATAAATTATAAAGTATAAAGTATAAACTGTATATTAGTTACCCTATTAGTTAATCGAAAAATAGAGAAGTAGATACTAATCCTATGAGTGATATGGAGGGCACTCAGATGCATGGACGTCCCCACACTGACAGCCTTAAGAGCTACATTCTGTCCTTTGTGATCTTTTCTTCTTTTTCTTTGTCTTCTTGAATGGAAGAATGAGAATAACGCGGTTATGTGAATGAGACAGTATATATCGTTTTAACTACTTATTGTGTGTTTTCTTTTTTAGTATAAAAATTATTTAACCGTTTACATTTTATTTTTACAGATTTTTAATTCACTTTAAATAACAAAATCACATCAACTACAAAGCAAAATAATACATATGGATCACATAAAGCTGCAACATAGGTA
Source organism: Brassica oleracea var. oleracea (assembly GCF_000695525.1). Lineage (NCBI taxonomy): Eukaryota > Viridiplantae > Streptophyta > Magnoliopsida > Brassicales > Brassicaceae > Brassica > Brassica oleracea. The sequence goes on from NC_027752.1 coordinate 445,248, forward strand.
TGATGTCGATGTTCATATATTTATTTCTTCAGTTACTTCTTCTAACAGTACACATTGGATTTATTTTGTTACATTTGAAACAGGCAATGAACCCTAAAGATGGTCCGAATGTATTATGGTAACATTTTTTCCGGGTAAACTTTGTTCTGCTAACGTTAAATATTACATTATAGAATTTACACGAAAACCTTTATACAAATGGTTACATTAATGTGGATTATAGGGAAAACAAGGATGTGCTTACATCGAAAGAACGTAGAACTATAAAAATATGAAATAAACACAGATTGATATAAGATATATTAAAATCAGTGGGGTTTTTAGGTTTCATAGTTAAGAAGAAATACATGAGCAATCACAAAGTCACGTGATTTTAAAAAAAAACAGTTTATTGGCCTAAGCATTGTCTTCCTTTTTTTTTCCTATGAAAGATTAAGCTGATTAACACAAACATTACAATTGATTTGATACACAAAGCCGGCGAGAAACAAATCCCTAGGAAACAGAGCCAGTGGATGAGAAAGCAACCCCTGCAAACTTAAGCATTGTCTTCCTCGCTTTTAATTTTTTTTTTCGCTTTAAATTTTGTTTACCTCTTTACTAGTATTGCTTTCTTTTTCGAAAAAGGTACTATTACTTTCTTATAAAAATTTTAGCTTCAGAAATTGAATATCTCTAAGTTACTAAAATAAGTTAAACCTATAAATTCCGATTAAAATCTTGTATTATTATTGAATTAACCATCTTAAATTCATGTAGAAATTACATGTTATTCATTCAATAATTTAAAGATGTTACTTAAAAAGTTGTGAAATTATGTATTACACCACACATCATAGAGATGAGCAATGGCGTAAGGGCTGGGCAGTCTCCGGTAGGATATCTGGTCGATTTGGTTCTCATAGTTTAGATTTTAGATTGTTTGATTGGGTTTTGGTGGACGTAGATTATAAAATCGGTTTATTAATTAGGATATTGCAAAAAGACCAAACTGGTGTAGTGAATTGGATTCCGGTTCTGTTTTCATCTTCATTTATTTTTTTAAAAAGTAGTTCGATAAATGTCGAATCGATTTGCAAGAAAAATGGTTAGATACTAATATCAAGAGTTATTCTTGTACAGTTCAGTTCTTGATCTGATTAATTGGTGTAGTCGAACCCGAACCAAAACTTCACACTTGGGGTATAATATACTAAGGACACCCGCATTGGTCAATTTTTACTAAAGTCTCTCGGCAAAAGAACTAATAGGAAAATTGAAAACAAGAGAGATGGCAAGAAATGAAAGAGACATCTCTATGAGAAGAAACTTTTCATTTGTGTTTGGAGAGTAATTCTACGGATGTCAACATTAACTATTTTACCACATTAACTTTTACTTATGTAATTACTTTATTTTAAAATACTAATATATTTATTTTGAGAGACTTTGGTAAAGAAACCTATTACTAATGATGCTCTAACATCTTTCACGCTAGATGCGTAGGCATCACGATTCTATTTGACCCAAAATCTGTTAGGGTTTTAATATTGTCTTTTATCTTTTTTATTTCCTTTTGTACTAAATTCTTAAAGATTCCATCTTTAGTCTTACTTTCTTTTTGTAACCGCCATCTTTAGTCTTACTTTAAAGCACATATTGTTTATATAGGGAAATTGATAGTACGTATAAAGAGTAGTACATAGTATGAATACATGTCTGAAATCTAATATTACAAACTTGCGCTCCATGCTAACTATTGATCTCCAGCCATTTTTTCAATCGCACTCGTTTTACAGCTTAATTAGCATCATCGTTCATCATCTGCAACCAGGTTAAAGTCGGTAACGGCTGAAATTCTCTTCAACCACGTAGTCCCAAATCCTATATGTACCATCATCATATGGGACTACTGGTTGCTCCAGGTTAAAGTCGCCACTAAACCACTGGCCCTGATTTGCTGAATCATAGTCAAAGAAAGTGTTGAAGGATCCTAAATTTCCTTGAACTGATTGACTGACCACAGAACCTGATGCAGTACTATTAGCCGCATCGGGGACAAAAGTTGGAACGGGATCCGTTGGGTTAGAAGACAGAATGCTCATGTCGTGACCCTTATATTCCAGTCTGCATATGACGTAGGTCCTCTGTAGTTGTACGTAAAAATTTCCACAATCAACATGAAATTGAGTGCACACACTAATGTAAATAGTACTCCCTATGTATTCAAATGTATGATATTTAAAACTTTTAACGCATGTTAAAAACACTAAATACATTTTAAATTTTTAAATTTTTGGTTTTATCAATAAAAGTCCACCACTCATAATTTTTTTTTTTTAACTTATGTTTTACTTTAAAATAAATGTATTAATTATATCCTAAACCATCATCTTTTGTATACAAGATAAAAAAACATCATACATTTATATTGGGAGGGAGTATCAAAGAAACCTAACAAAGTGGAGTACATGAAAAGAATACCTGATTTTCTGGCACGAGAGTGTAATGATACTCGTGTATGACCCAATCAGATTTGGGGCTCTGTGAGCTCGAGCTTCTTCCCATGCGGAACACCAAAACCTTTTTGTAACCAATCTTACCTGCAAATCCACACCAAGTTCCCCACTGATCCTTAACATCAACAGGATCTCCAGTAATCTTCCAGAACCCAGAACTCGTTCTCCTGTTTTGTCTGTCCCCATTCGCATCCCTGCGAGAAAAGAAGTACCACACAAGGTCTCTCGATTTCACCTTCGATTGGACTGATAAAGAGACAGAGAGAGAGACACCCAAAGACGCTGTTAGTTACAACTTTAACACACACACACACACATTACAAAAGAAGAAAATGAACACATAATCACAACTTACAGCGCAAGTTCCAAGGATCGAAGTCAGAGATGTTGACCTCGCTGATGAATTCTTGTACGAGCCAGTTCTGTCCAAGGATTTTGTTATGGAGATAGTAACCGACCAGCTCCTCATCTGTAGGACGGAATCCAAACCCCACAATACCATCCATTTTCACTCAAAGAATCAAAGAAACAACAATCGGAGATAACGCTTCACCTTTTCAGGGTTTCTCTCTTATGCTTTTTTTTTTGGTTGGCTAGAGTGGAACTGATAGCCAGGGGGAGTTCAAACTATATAGCGAACTCTTTTTATTTATTTCTATACGTATTTTCTTTCACAATTTCTTCAAAAATACGTATTTGTTATCACAATTTAAACAAGTCCTCTTTACATTTTATCCGTGTTACTGTTACATATACACCTTAGCAAAATTGATACTATCTTTTTGCATGTGTTGTATTTTTTTTTGTCAACTACTTTTTGATATGAATATTTTATAATGATTTAAATGATATTTTAAAAATGTGTTATTACTCACTACGTAAAAATACAATAATGAAAATATTTGATCTATTTGAATATTTTGAAAAGTAATTTATTGTATAATCATAGTATAAATTATATGATCTCTTATCGTTGAGAATGTTTTTTAAATAGGTTATTAAAATTATAAAAAGCCTATATTTAATCAGTATTAAATTTTGATATTAAAAGCATATATGTATATATATATGTATATATATATATATGTATCCTAAAAAAATGTAATGGATAGAAGTGACGATTAAAAATAGATAATAACTTCAGTACAAGAGTCTATACTAATTTTCTAGAAGATTCTTAAAAATATTTATGATTAAGGGAAGTCTAAATATGAATAATCTTGAAATTATATTTATACAATAAATCAGTGACATGAAATATAATTATTCAAAAACAGATATTTTTAAAATTTCTTTCTAATCGATTTAGTTATACTGTATATTTCTTTTGAAACACTTTTTAACAATCAATTTAGTTAATCTCTTATCTGTATTATAAATGAAAATTTTAATTTAATTAAAACTTAGTTGGCAAGCTATGCGGTCAACGTGTCCCCACAGAAGAAAAGTGCAATACTTGTGTGTTAATTTGATTAAAATATGTTTTCGAGCTTTTTTTTTTTTTTTTGTCATCTAGTAAATGAATATTGATTTGAACAAGATAGTACAGAGAACCAACAAAGGTGATCAAACCTTCCTGGAGCTATAAATCGGCGAGGTGATGGACACCATCCAAAAACAGAAATTGATACAACCATTGAAACCAGAAACTAGACTAAAAGATAAAAGCAAAGTTGAGGAGGATCCAAAAGGAATTACATGGTAAACTGCACCAATGATAAACTGCACCAATGTTTTCGACCACTTCACATTTAGATTTTGCAGATGTAACACTTTTTGGACCTTGCATAAACTTTATTTTTGTCGACTGCACAATATAATTGATTTGTACCGTTATAAGAGAGATGTAACGGATGATTATGTCATTTGTATGAATGGATGTGTGACGTAGCATGTTAGAATTGCACTTTTTGCGAAGTTATTCTTGGTACAAAAACTATTGACAAGAAAAAATACAAGTTATGATTCCATCGACTGAAGATTCAATTTTAAAAATTCGATTTGAATTCTGACTTTTCATACTTTAAAAATGTGTGTGTTCACTAGATAGCTAGATTTTTATTTGGGTTTAGAAGTAAGATTGTCAATATAACTGTAGTTTAGTGGTTTGTATTAATTTAATCACCATATTACTTTTAGTCATTTATAACTTATATTGGTTTCGTATTTTTATAATGAACATAATAAAGGATTTTAGTTTGTCGAACAATCCCATCTCACTCGCGACGCAGCTGTGGTTGTTGTTGGAGTGATTTCAACTGACTAGAAAACTCGAGACACCTGATGTTGAAAGCGGTAAACAAGATCTCCGGAGGAAACAATGGCAGAAATTTGAAAACGATTGAAGCTGCGTAGAATTTAAATTTTTGTTTGGTATCGGTTTACTTTGGTTGATTAGATTTCATATTTAGGTCCAGTTTTAGTATTGTAATCGCTTAACTAATACCTGGTTTAGAAAAAAATATTAACATAATATTTTATTTATATAAGAAAACATCCACACTTTCCAGAATGGTTTATACTTTGTCCTTTAACAAACAATATCTTTTTGGGGTAAAAGAGTAGTAACCGTCACCCCATTCTTTACACTTTAAGACTCCTCCTTTATCTCTTGACTCCCTTTCGTTTCTTGTCAAAGTATTAGGAGCGAAGGAAGTAGCTAAAACCTTGATCTCCGCTATTCATGAGATGTATTGTGATTGTGTCACAAGATAGTGTCTCCTCGATTTATTCTATCAGTTTTAATCTTTTGAATTACAACTATTTACATCCCTTCTTTATGATAATATTTCTCTTTATTAATAACAACATACAAAAAGTAAAAGAGAAGTCAATAAATAAATGATATCGAGCAATTCGATAGATTCGATTGGAGTTCCTATGAGAATAACGACCATTAATTTTAAGGTGGTGACTAGTGAGAACACGAGATTGATATGGTTTGTAAGTTCTTTTACTTTGTTAATTACTTTTTCTTTATTGATAAAAATCGTACTATTACTTACTTTCCTGCGCCCAGTGATATGATATAGTGGGTATACATGTAATGAAATGGAATTGATTGGTGGACATGGACGCATATGATTGGATTTAGTTTCAAAAAGAACAAAGATAACGAAACCAAAAAGGCACTTTTGAAACCCAAGTTGAATAAAGAAAAGCAAGAGAAAAGAGTATAACGCTTCTTTTTTAAAAACATCTACTCCATTAAATATCACGAAGATTTTTTTCAAAAACAGTTACGAAAATCACTCCAGATCGAGCTGGGAAAACTAAAAGTTACCTAAACTAAGATATATAAAACTCAGGTTTAATCCCAAAGTGTTGAGCTTGTAACTTGTATGGTTGTCTTTCAACATTTTCGGTTGAACGCAGAACCAATCGAAAGGAGATTCAATTTTTTTTTGGGGGTCTGTTTTGTTAGCGGATTCGATGAGTTACATCGAAATTTAAATAACTAAATACAACACAACCGCCGACTGTCTCTTTGTCGGGTTACAGGTCCAATGTAATAATTCTTATTTTTGGGCTCATTTTAAATAAATAAATAAAATTCCAGTGGCTAATTCATTCTGTCTCTGTTGCTATCATCAATGGTAAAGTAATACTCTGAGTTATCCGAAAGACATTTTATAGCTTTAAATATAAAGTTTTTTGTTTTCCAAAAAGAATTTTAAAACTTTAAATTTGAAATTTTGATGAATGAAACTCTATATTTGAAATTTTACTATTCAAAATTTCAAATTTAAAGTTTCATATTTTATTTGTATTTTGCTCCCTACAATTACATATCACATTTATAATTATTAAATATTTTTTTATTTATCATTTTAAACCTTAAAAATTCAATATCTCATAATAATTTCAATTATTTTTATAAATTTAAATTTTACATATAAAATTAAGTAAAAATTTAAAATAAAATTTAAAATATTTTAAAACAAGATTTAGACAACAACAATATAAAAGAAACTTAACAACAACAAAACTTTTAAAAATTACATAAAGACATAGCTATTACACAAATTTAAATATTACAACAACACTAATTGTCACGTTAAATTGATTTGGAACCTCCAAAATCTTGAAAATATTGAAAATATTGTCCACAAATTTTGTGTAACTGAAGATGGTTGTTGTTGTTTTTGATGTCTTTTCGTCCGATTATTTCTTGTCCAGATCGAATGTATTCACGAGTATTAATATCATCGATCGATAGAAGTTAAGTGTTTAGCAATATTTTATTTTTCTCTTTTTACTTTCTTTTTCAGATCTAATGTATTTACAAGTATTAAGATCACCCGATTTCAACAATTTTATCTTGTTATCTACAAATAAAAAAAATAAAAAAAATCATTTTTTATCTGGATATGTATTAGTTGATCATATATACATTACGTAAATAATTTTATGGAATAATATGGTATTTTGCTTGAAGTTTAATATTAAATATGTTATTTATATTTTAATATAAAATTTTATTAATTGTTATTGTTTTAAATTTTTTATATATGTGCTAGTTATTTATAAAAAAAAATATGAATTTAAATTAATTATGACAAGTATAAGGATCATAGTATAAAATATATAAAAAATTAAAGTTAAATTTAAAGTTCTGCTTTTGGAGAAAAAACATATTTGAACTTCAAATATATAATTTTAGAAACTTCAAAATAGAAAGTATGGTTGGAGATGCTCTTAGGTTTTGGTACTAGTGAAGCTTTTAATTGTTAGTTATCCGATTTTCATGTGTTATAGTACATTAAGTTAGATATGGGTCGCATATCTTTCAGCCAACAACAGTCTTAACAAATTTGGGTTCTCTTCTTTTTGCAGAAACGTTTGATCTATTATATAAGACTACACCACAAAATGGTAAATACTTTTTTATCTTTTTCTTTCCCTACATACTTTCTTTTCCTAAACCCTGTACCATAAATCCTAAACCCTAAACCCTAAACGTTAAACCTTAAATTTTGGATAAACTCTAAACCGTTGGAAAATCTTAAACCCTAAATCATATATTAAAAACTAAATTTTAATAACACTAAACCCTAAACCCTAATCACTAAATCCTAAACCCTTGGGTAAACTCTGAACCATTGGATAAATCATAAACTCTAGGGTTTAATCCAACCAATGAAGGAGACGGACAATAAGAAGCCAATGATCATGTTCTTGAGATAGATCCACTGTGAGTTCCTTTGACTCATCTCCTCCAAAACAATCCAGCTCTGCTTCACTGCAGTGGTGGATGGAGCCTTCTTGATTGAGTCTTCACCTAATTTCCACTCACATTCGTTTTTCTGCATATTTATCACCTGCAAACAGATTCACCATCCCCTAATAATTTAACATGCATGTTATGTAACTAGAATTTGTTTCTCAGTGAAAGTGTTAACAGCAACTACCTTTTCTTTGCCATGCAACTCCAGCTGCTTTGGTTTCTCTTGGGCCTCATGATTGGGAAAAGGCTCAACAGTACTCAATGATGAAGTATCATCTTTAGGAGTATGGTATGGTACATCTTTACTACCAACACTATCGGTCGAGCTCCAAGGTCTCTCCCAATCTATCAAAAGACCCAAAAAAATAAAACATACGTGTGACCAACATTCTTAAAACAGAAGTGATACAGATTGTAAATATATAGTGTCGTAAAGTGGTGTTACCGTTGAGTCGGTGTCATCATCGCTGCTATCACCGGGTAAAATCCCAGTGATAGGATTTTTAGGCCGGTGATGGCTACGATCCTCTCGCATACATGTCCTTTCATCAACCAAAGAGGTCCAGTTTTCTTCAACAACCTGCCTCAGCATATCAGAATCATCTTGATATGGGGCAGAGTAAGGAACTTGTTGTTGTAGGTTGCCAAACCAGTGGCTTTGATTAGCTAAACCATACTCCGAGGTAGGGTTGAAATATTCTGAATATCCTTGAAATGATTGCTGCATGTCATAGTTTCCATTAAACTGATGTCCTGAATCATACTCGGACAAAGTGTTGTAATGTCCTGAATTCCCTTGAAGTGATTGGTCGACCTGGAAAAAGGGAACATTAAAATTAGTTGAAGACACAAAGATATTGTTTTAAGGGTCTGCAAAAGAAAGAGTATGGCTGACCACAGAGCTTGCACTATTGGCCATAGTGGGAGGTGTTGGAACTCGTTTTTGACGAAATGGTTTAAAACCATTTTGGTAAGTTTTCGGACGAAGACGTTCGTCGGAATAACCGAATATTTGACACTATGAAGTAGTGTACTCGTATGTCAAAATCAAAGTTGGTTTTGAATGACAAATGGAAGTCCAAAAATGAGTTTGGCTATAAGAAATTAGCAAATGTCTCATATTGGATATTTGGGTTTGAATTTGAATTTGTTAGTTAGACATTATGTTCATTACTTATTCATATAACTTTTATGCATGACTATCTTTATGTTTGTATAAACATAAAATGCAAACCCAAAATTAAAAGAAATATTATTTATGTTTGATTCGGTCAAATATATAATAGATTTCTTATTGTTAAGTCATTAAAAATTGAGTCAAAAGAAATTAAATTTTCTTAATGACAGCATTGATTTTTTTACTTGAATGACTCCATTACTCTCTTTAACGTTATGGCTTTTGAAAAGCATAATGTGATGTTTGTATTTTCTATATAAAGGCTTGTGAGCCATTTAGAAAATATACGAAGACACCAACACATACATACAAGAAAACAGTTCTCCCATATTGAATAGTTATGTTTATTTTTATTTTTTGAGTCTGAGAGTACAATACAAAATTAGGTTCGATAGATTCTGTTTTTGGGTGATGGTAAACAGAAACAATGCTGCAGTTGTATCATGAAAATCTGAGCGCTATGAAACCGTCACACTACGGGGTGTTTAAAGATTTAAGGAAAGAGATTAACTATCTCGACTCTGTAATTCTTCTTTATTTTTATATTTCGGTATTGTAATTTTAATTTATGTTCTTATTATTTTTTACAAATATCAGTTGTCCTATAGTAATAAAATAAATTTCATACTGGAGCAACAGATAGGATGGTCACGTCGTGACCCTTGTATTCCAGTCTGCAGATGACATAGGTGGTCCTCTGTAACAAAATATCCAGCAACAAAAGCACATAAGCTTCATCAGTGTCAAAAGCAAAATCAGACAAAGATCTCGAACCTCAACTTTGTTTTGTCCGTACAAAATCCCTTAACAACATATTAATATAATATACATTGTTACAGTGGGACTTGTGGTCTAGTGGTAGGGAACGAGTCTTGGATGCAAACACATTCCGGATTCGATACTCTTGCCGCGAAAACTAAGTCACATTGTCCTGCTCACCACGGCTACGGATAAGTCCGTATGAATACTCGGGAGAAAGTCTGTCGTGGACTGCATCTCCCACCCGAAAATTAGGTCTGTGTCTTTAATAGACCCGAATTTAACCATTTTTTTCTTCAAAAAAATATAATATACATTGAAACAAAACAACATAATATTTATGATTTTAATAACATTGATGAGTAATTAAATTATCACAGCAGCTATAGACACGAAACAACCAATCCACAGAAAGTCAGTGTTGCAATTATTTTATTTTTTTTAATAATAATATTTATATAATAAATCTACCCGGAATCTGGAAATAGGATCATATTCTCGAACAAAATAACCCAAATCAAAGTGGATGATACCTTGTGTTCAGGCAAGTCGGTGTGGGTGTAGTGAAGCTCGTGCATCACCCACTCGGATATGGAGCTGGTGCTGCTGCTGCTTTTCGCCTTGCTGAACGTTAAAACCCTCCGATCATTGACATTCACAGGATCTCCGGTGAGTTTCCACGATCCAGAAGGCGTCGTCCTGCTCTGTCGACCCCCGTTTTTTTCTATACGGGACAAGAAGTACCAAACAGGATCTCTCGATTTGATCTTCGATTGAACAGAAACCCTAAATCAGAAAAACTAAAAAAATCACAAAAGTATTTCCAGACTTTTGAGATTAAAAAGTCTCAAATGCAGAAAATATAAGAGCTAGTGAATTATCACGACGTGTATGTCGTAATTTATGTTTTAGTTTCATTGTTGTAAAAAATATATTTTTACAGTATTTACCGTTTATAAAAGCAAATGGTAGAGAGAATAAACCCCGAGTAAGTAGAGTAGAACTAAGATTTTAATCTCAATCTTAAGCTAGTGTTGTCCAACGAAGGTGAGAACGTTGAACCTCTAGCTATGTGTAAACACACATATTATTTTTTAATATAAGAGGATCTTCACTATTCCTATTTAAAAATTGAGGGTGCTTATCTCTTTAATTTGTCCCCTCCTTACTCTTTGATTCTTTCAAGTAGAAAAACATCTTCTTTCGATCATATGATGTTGTGGTCATTCGTTGGAACATCTAGAAGATTACGAATTGTGTGCTGAAAATTTGACCGTGTTGTTTACAGCTCATTTAATTCAAAGGAAAAAGTCTGGAAAAATGCAATAGAACCATACACAAAGTGAGAAGTAGTTTAATTTTTGCTCTTTTCCTTTTTTGGCGTCACTAAGTAGGTGTTAGCTAGTGGTTCTCACTCCCATATGTTAGGCTATATCTTTTGATGAAAAGTGCTACGTCTTTCACCTTAAAAATCGAGTTGTTAACCAATCTTGATATATATATCGTAACGTTTCTAGTCTTGGGATATCATGACAAGTAGATAGTTAGTTTCATATGTACATATAACTGAGTAAATCGTACAAGTATATATATTGAATTGATGGGAATTTTTTTAAAAAATACAAGGGAATGGATTGCTTTGAATTGGACAAACAATGATGCATGACGTATAGCTATTTAGTCAGTTGGGGGCAACATTAGAGAGAAAAAAATCTAAAAGGAGATTTCATTTAGTATCTTCAAATGACGAAGCTACATTCATGACCAAGAAAATCTTAGTAGTTCGTTGTAAAAAAACGATTTAGAAGAGAGCACATGATAAAAGAAACAAGAGCAAGTGGTTCATATTGACCAATAAGAGACTTTCCTTGTGAGAAAAGATTAATGTCATCCATACAAATATCAAAAGAAACAACCAAAAAAAATTCTCAATATAGTACTAGTCAAACTTCACTCGCATCTTCCAGAATAAAAATGCACTTATTTTTATTTTCTTCATTGAGCATTGAACTAAAAGCTTTCCTAACATCTTATTTGTATAATCTTTAAGTGCCTTTCTAGATGAAAAACTGACTTCAAATACCAAGTGAGAGTAATTCATTAGTTAATCCTTTGATTTCCCGGTTTTATACGAATCTACAATAATATTGTTTTGAAACAAATAGATATAATTAATTATGGAAAGTATAGAACCATCATTATTATTATTTGTTGATTTCAAATTCCATATTTATTGAACTACTCCAAATAGGTTTGATTGATGATCTAACACCATGGGGGATCGAAGTATAAACCATCATTATACATTAAAAAAAAAAACAAATAGAATAAAAAGTTGGCAACAATTTAACCTAATGTGGTTTGAACTTAAACATTAACAAATATGATGATTGGCATTGAGAAATTAAACCACACTGTATCATACATGTACATCGATTAAAGCTTTAGAGGAATAAAACTCAAATCACAACACTCTTTACTCTTTCTTTCTTTTTTTTTAGGATTTTCGGAAAATTTTCCGGGGTTAGGTACGAATTATAAAGTCAAAGATAGTTAGACCATTACAAAATTATTATTTAAATTAAAGATAAATGTCACAACCTTGTTTCTGTCTACTATTTGTTAGCGCTTAAAGAGTTAGAAAGATACATGTTTCTATTTCCACACATTTGGAACGCAGTAAGTGTACTTTCTTCATTAGTGTGTTTGCTAACACAATCAAATAACTAAGCTTTTAAAAAGATAATAGGTCATATAAAAGTGGTTATTGCCTCTCCATAAAAGGATAACTTTTAGTGATTTGGAACAACTGTATAAAATTCAATTATATTGTTTAGTTTAAAGGTTTATGAGAATAACATATACCAGTTGTTTTGCATATTTTATTTGTAGAAATCAAAGGTATGCCTTCAAATATCTTAATGCATATGTAATATTATGTATCATTGTAGGAATGCAATATAAAGGTTATTTTATAAACTTGTGCACCTCGCAAATTATGAATTATATCTGAAAAAACAAATACTACGATATAGCAACGTAATGAAAACCAGTAGACTTTCTATTAGCTAGGTCTGGCCAATTGCAATAATTCGGACTTAAGAATATAGCGTTAAATAAGTTTAGTATACGATGTGTAAACTATGAAGTCTATATGTTGCTCCTAAAGTAATACAGTATCTTCTTATTCATTTCAGTTTATGGATCTACGCATTTTAAAATGTTAGGTCACATGACACAGAGTTTTTTTTAATTGATTCTAGAGAGAGAGAGAGAGAGAGAGAGAGAGAGAGAGAGAGAGAGAGAGAGAGAGTAGTTAAAATTTTATTCTATGTTCGTAAATAGGATAAAATACAATAACACATTTTTTTAAACATTAGATGTTAGAGAAAGATATAGATACAAAAGATAGAAAAAAAAGAAATATATTGATTCAGAAGAAAGGATGGAGGGATTTAGAGATGGAGATTGGGAAGAGAAATAGAGTGAGAGATAGAAGAAAGATAGATTGTATGATAACAATTCTATTCTAGATTTGTAAATAGAATAGAACAAAATATTATTTCTTATTATAATTGTACATATTCAATTTATCAATATATGTTCTACAAAATTTTAAAAAATTTACATAGAAAAAAAATCTATGTGTTTTATAAGTATTTAAAAAATTCAAATCAATATTTTTTAAACTTATAAAGTCAATTAAAAAGAAGAGGTGAAAGCGAGAGAGAGTAAAATAGAAATTAATACATAACTATCATAGCCTAATGAAGGTTATGGTTATATTATCGATTTTTTGGTTTGTTATGTGCATGTCGCCAAATTTCTGTTTTGGGGAATCTAAGAGCATGATTAATAGAGGTTCTTAGGGTGAGTTTCTTACCGGAATATAAGAACTCGTTTCTTAAATTTTAACTAAAAAAGCTAAGAACCGGCTTTTAAATATATTCTTATATTCCGGTAAGAAACTCACCCTAAGAATCTCCGTTAATCATGATCTAAAATTTGATTAATTTGTCAGATTATTTTCATCCATTTAGTTCTACACAGACCCAAAGTGTATAGGCACGTCCTCTACAATGAAATTAATCAAGAAACTGTTAATATTCAGGTAAATTGTTTTGATCTCCAGCTCTTGATTTTATACATTGTTAAAAGAATACAAAAAGATTTATCAGGCTAATCTCTATTTTTGTTGCAGCATCTGTTGTGGAAGTTGGTCTTTGCTTTTCTTCTTCTAGATTCGTGTATCCTTTTGTTTCATACTCTTTCGGCGATCAAACCATTTGTGTAGTTAGTGGTGTTTATACATCAACCTTATTTGAAAAGCCTTAAACTACTCAACAAAGATAGAAGTTTGTTACTTAGAAGAACTCATGAGCAATCGAGCTTGGTTCTGATAACTATGAAGGTTGGATCTTCTTTTTTTTTAATATCCTTTTGTAGACTTATTAGAATTATTGTTCTCTTTTTCCTCTTATATTGAGGTAGTTGAGAAAATAAAGTACAATGTTTTTTTGCATGTAACAGGTTCTAGTCGACGTCCTGACTACAAATCTTGCATTCATCTTCTCTTTTGCCATTGCTGCTAAGGGTTTGCTAAATGAAGTTTCCAGGTGATTTCTTCATTCATTCTTCTTCATATTATGAGTTGTTCACCAAACATTGATACTTTTTTTCTTTTGGTGTATGAGATGCTATCTAAAACATTCTATGGAGATTGATTTTTGTATGGTTTTGTTGAAAATTGGCAGAAAAAGAGAGATTCTTTTGGGGATATTAATATCAAGTTACTTCAAGATCTTTCTGCTTGCGATGCTGGTATGTTGTAGCTTTACCTCCTCTCATATCGGAGTGCCAAACCTCTAATGCTTTTCATAATCATGTCTCTTTGCTTAAAACGTCAGAAACTTGTTTATTACAGGTATGGAGTTCCCAGTGTCAGCGATCTTCATTATAGATATACTTGTCTTAACATCCAACTCCATGGCTCTTAAAGGTCAGACTTTCAATTACTAATGCTTATCGATTGATCAAGACCAGTTATTAATTTTGTTGTTTTGGAACCTCGGACACTTTGTTTCGTGTTCAAAACCAGTGATGACTGAATCATCCACGAGCAGATGCATAGCTGTATGCTTAATCGCACACACAGTTAGATTTTTGGTGGGTCAGATCATTGAGCCAACAACATTCTTCACACAGTTTGGATCTTTTGTCCATTTATCTTCCTTGTTCAGAATTTTAAGATTCCAACTTCAACTTCCACTTTAATCTTTTGTTTTTGAAGAAAATATCAAACTCTTGTACATGTTTCTTCCAGCTCAATAAATGTATGTGTTATACAATTGCAATGGCTAATTCATTTTATCTCCAGTGCTAACATCAATGGTAAAGTAATACTTATGTTTTGGTAGAAATGATGCTTTTAATTGTTGGTTCTCTGCTTTTCTTGTCAGTTTTGTCAAATCATTGAGCCAGCAACAATTTTAACACAATTTAGATCTTTTTTTAATGCAAAATCGTTTTATCTATTTTACAAGTCTACACAAAATGATACATAGCTTTTTTTTCTTTTTTCTCTACATATTTTCTTTTTTTACCTCTCTTTTCTTTTTTTCTCCCTAACATATATATATATTTTTTACCTCTCTTTTTTTTCTCTCTTATTGCACAACTGCAGACTTTTCCGAGCTAGAAAACAGATGAAGAAACCCAAAACAAGAAAGAAAACAAGAAAGAAAGTAGGAAACTTGTGAGCAAGAGCCGGATTTAATCACCTAACCAACCAGAATGATCCAACCAATGATGAAGATGATGAACAATAAGAGGCCAATGATGTTCTTAAGATAGATCCACCGTGAATTCCTCTGACTTATCTCCTCCAGAACAATCCAGTTCTGTTTCACTGCAGAAGTGGATGGAGCCTTCTTGATCGCGTCTTCAGCTATTTTCAACACGCATTCGCTTTGCTGCTTATTTATCACCAGCAAAACATAATCAAATCCCCTCATAATTTAACATGTAATGTAACTAAGAACTTGTGATTCCACATTTTGCATCAGAACCATGTTTCTCAGTGAGAGTGTTAATAATAACAATTACCTTTTCTTTGCCCTGCAACTGCAATTCCAGCTGCTTTGGTTGCTCTTGTGCCTCATGATTGTCCAAAGGCTGAACAGTAATCATTGATGGATTATTATCTTTAGGAGTATGGTATGGTCCATCTTTACTACCAACACTATCAGTCGAGCTCCAAGCATCTGTTCCAATCTATTAAAAACCATTAAAAAAAAAAACAGACGTGTAAGCAAAATTCTAAAAAGAGAAGTGATAAAGATTGTGTTGTAAAGTGGCGTTACCATGGAGTCAGTGTCACTATCACTGCTATAACCGGGTAAAACCCCAGTGACAGGCTTTTTAGGGCGGTGACGGCAGGGATCGTTTCGCGTAAGTGTCCTTTCCAAAGAGTCAAGGTGTTGTTCAAGCATTTGCGTATCCCAATCATCTTCAAATGGAGCAAAGTAAGGAACTTGTGGTGGTTGGACGTTGAGATGGTCACTAAACGAATTGCTTTGATTTGGTAAACCATACTCCAAGACAGGGTTTAAATTATCAGAATATCCTTGAAATGTATCAAACATGTCAAAGATTCCGCTGAACAGATGGTCCTGATACTCGGGGAAAGGGTTGTCATATTCTGAATTCACTTGAAATGATTGGTCGACCTGGACAAGAAATAAACAGTTGAGGGGGAGATTTGCACAAGTCAAAAGTTAAAAGAGGAGAAAATAAAGAGAATGACTCTGACCACAGAGCTTGCACTATTGGACATATTGGGAACAAAAGTGGGAGTGAAATCTGTTGCTTTAGGAGATAGGATGTTCACGTCGTCACCCTTATATTCCAGTCTGCATACCACATAGGTCCTCTATAAACATAAACAAAAAAAAATATAAGGTGTAGTACAGACATCCCTCAATATAATTTATAATTAAAATACATTGAACAGCTATTGAGACAAAACAAGCATCCACACAAAGAGGGATACCTTGTCTTCAGGCAAGACGGTGTAGTGAAGCTCGTGCATCACCCAATCAGATTTGGTTTTTTTTTACCTCAGAGACACTGTTGTTTTTCCCCCTGCCGAACGTTAAAACCCTCTTATGACCAATTATCTCACCTCGAGATCCAGACACGTTTCCCCACCGATCAATGACATTCACGGGTTTTCCGGTCAGCTTCCAGAACCCAGAAGGTGTTGTCCTGCTCTGTTGATTCCCGTTCGCGTACTTGTTATCTCTACGGGAGAAGAAGTACAAAACAGGTTCTCTCGATTGGACTGAGACAGAGATAGAGAACGGAAACCCTAAAAATCAGGAATGAGAAAATTTCGTTCGCGCAACAAAAAAAAAAAAAAGAAAAGATGGCAACTTACAGCGCAAGTTCCAAGGATCGACGCTGTAGATGTTGATCTCGTTGATGAGTCCGTCGACGAGGCTATCGTTTCCCAGATTTTTGTGATGGAGATAGTAACCCACGAGCTCCTCGTCGTACGGACGGAATCCAAACCCTGGCTTCTCCCCTTCCATACTTTCTTTCGGTGAAGAGTTTAGCCGCCGGTCGGTTTCTCTTTGCTCTCTGAGTAACTTCTTCTCTGCTTTTGCTTTTGCTTTGGTTGGTTTGCTTTGGAGGGAGAGTGTGAACTGTGAATTTAAATAGGCCCATCAAAACTCTCATTTTTTTTATTTAAATACAATTCACCTAAATTAAGATATTGGATATTTTTGTTCGATTTACCTTTTGATTCTCTCATTTTGTAATATACAGTATCTACCGTTTTTTTTTGTAGATTATAAAGCAATGGTAAATAAGTAGGAAGAAACCTTTTAATCTTTCTTAAGCTTTAAAAGTTGGACGGTCCAAGTAGGGTCCAAATACGAAGGTGAGAAACTCGAATTTGACTTCCTCTCCTTCCCTCTTAAAAAATTGAAGGAGAGTGCTTATCTCTTTAATTTGTCCCCTCCTCACTCCCGATCCTTTTAGGTTGGAAAAAAACATATTCTTGGATCGTATATGGTATTATGGTTATTGGTCTAATTGCGAGTGTAACGTTGGTTTAAGCTGGAAAAAACCATCTAGAAGATTATGAACTGCGAACTGTAACGTTGACCGAATTGTTTACAGCTAATTTAATTCAAAGAAAAAGTCTGGAAAAAAAAATCCAGCATATAGAACCCATACACCAACGTAAAGTAGTTTATAATTTAGTTTTCCTTTTCGGCGTCACTAAGTAGGTGATTAGTAGGCTAGTGGTTATCACTACAATGTGTTAGGCCATCATATATATCTTTTGATGAAATAGTGTCCAAGTCTTTCGCCTTATATTTTGATTTGTTATAACTTATAAGCATTCTTCGGATATCGTGACGTTATTTTTTTTTTGTAACACCCGTGACATTATCACACGTATACCATGTACTTATTACACAAGTACATATAGTGAATTGATAATTAAAAAAATTACTCTTCCGTTTCCTGAAACTGTACTACTTTTTGCCTTCTTGGCGTTCTTGTACCACATAAATGCATTCCATGGGTATAGACAAAACGACGTAATAACTAATTAGTCAGATGGGGACAACAAATTTTAGAAAAATAAAATCTAAAAGGAGATTTGATTTTGTTTCTCAGATGACAAAGCTACATTCATGACCAAAAAATATTAGTAGTTCGTTGTAAAAAATAATGATTTAGAAGAGAGGTCACGCCGAAAGAATCTTGAGCAAGTGGTTCATACTGACCAATAAGAGACTTTCCTTGTGCGCAAAGATTAATGCCATCCATACAAACATCAAAAAGAAACAAAAAAACAAAACAAAATTTCAATATAGTACATTAGTA
The DNA here is from genome assembly GCF_000695525.1 of Brassica oleracea var. oleracea. NCBI lineage: Eukaryota > Viridiplantae > Streptophyta > Magnoliopsida > Brassicales > Brassicaceae > Brassica > Brassica oleracea. Next base: position 463,813 of record NC_027752.1, read on the forward strand.
CTAGTCAAACTTCACTCCCATCTTCCAGAATAAAAATGGACTTATTTTTATTTTCTTCTTTGAGCATTGAACTAAAAGCTTTCCTAACATCTTCTTTGTATAATCTTTAAGTGCCTTCCTAGGTGAAAAATCGGCTTCAAATCTCAAGTGAGAGTATTCTTTAGTTCATTTGATTTCCTGGTTTTATACGAATCTATAATAATATTGTTTTGAAACAAATAGATATAATATATTATCGAACAATTGTAAACTTTTATTTTAATGTATCAAATTTAGTTAAAAAAAACAAATATATATAATTTATGGAAAGTATAGACCAATCATTATTATTATTTATGGAAAGTAGAACCATCATTATTTGTTGATATCAAATTCCATATAAGAATATATCGTTAAATAAGTTTAGTAATGGTATGTAAACTATAAAGTCTATATGTTGCTCCTAAAGTAATAGCAGTATCATTTTATTCATTTCAGTTTATGGATCTACGCATTTTAAAATGTTAGGTCAGATGACACAGAATTTTATTTAAAATGTTCTGTAGACGTATGTAATGATATTTAAGTTTGGGCTCCGAAACCCCGGTTTATACGTAAAAATTAGGCCCATACAAAGGCCCATTCAGGTTTAAAACAAGTCGCCCAGATCCTGACCCGGATTCTGGATCCGGACTCTTGGATTCGAATTGCTGAGTAAGAGATGGCCAGTGAATACAGATGCGTGGGATGTGGGTTTAAGGTTAAGTCATTGTTCATTCAATACTCTCCTGGCAACATTCGTCTTATGAAATGCGTAAGCTTCACGATCCTCATTGACTTTAAATTTAGGGTTTTAGATCATGTTTATCCGGGGTTCTTAGACTATGATTAACCCGGGGTTCTTAGAATAAAGTTTTTTCCGGAAGTTAAAAAACAGTTTCTTAACTTTTAACTAAAACGGCTAAGAACCGGTTCTTAAAGTCCTCCGCTAAGAACCTCATCCTAAGAACTCCAGGTTAATCATGCTCTTAGCGAGGTTCTTAGTGTGTGGTCCCCCACAAAACCTTTAAGGATCGGTTACAAAAACTACTAATTAAGAAACGATTTTAGTGAGTTTCTTACACTATTCGCGGGCTCCACTGACTCGTGACGGCCCGCGATAGGTTTGCTTTTTAATTTTTTTTTAAAAAAAAAAAAACCTAAGACCATGATTAGTGGAGACTTCTTAAGCTGAGGTTCTTATCGGAATATAAGAACCCGTCTCTTAACTTTTAACTAAAAAAGTTAAGAACCGGTTCTTAAATCTCTTATTTAAGAGTCGGTTCTTAGCTTTTTTAGTTAAAAGTTAAGAGATGAATTCTTATATTTCGCTAAGAACCTCCGTTAATCATGCTCTAAACCCATTACTTAGGGATAAACATAAAAAAATTACTCTTTAACATACTTTTACCGACCCTTTTAACATATTGGCATACTTTCAACATAAGGTATATATACTTCTGAGTAATGAAATGATATTAATACCCCTCTTTCAACTAAACCTAAAGCTAACTAAAAAGCCCCTAATCGTATACACGGCACTTAGTTATGTCCAAACTCTAAATCGGCTATTAGATTCATACGATTTTACCGGCTCTTACGTTCTCAACCCCAAAACGAAAAAGTAGTATTATCAACTCCGGCTGGAACACCACTCTTCTCCGACTCTGTTCTCGATTTCCAATTTTTTAGAGAGACCGTCACCTTGCTTTGATCGAAAACGATGAAAGGTTTCTACTTTCTGCAACTTTTCAATCCTTTTATGATGTTGTAAACACTTAATCTATCAGTTTCTTTTTCCTCTCATCCTTTCTTCTAACCTAGCTACCAGCGACAATACACGGCAAGATGCAAAATTCCCGAACGTGTCTTTGCCACATATAGATTCCCGAAGAGACGATTGAACATCTGCTCAAAACTGGTTTTTTGTGGTCAACAAATGGTCGGTGCTGACCACAATCACTTCACTCACTCATATCCCTGACCACAGAACCTCCACCGGAAGCCTTCTGATCCCTAACCCCAACACTCAACCCATCAACGCCTCCACCAGTGAGCTACTTCATGCTGACCACATGCCCACACACGCACACAGCCACCGCCAGTGCACACAGCCACCAACCACAGCTAACCTAAACACATCTTTCCTTCTGCTGCCACTGACCACGCCTTACCTGACCACACTTCAATTCCACAAAGGATTATCTTACCACAAAAGAGACCAAGCATTTAATGAACAGAGACGTCTTTTCCCTTTTCATGCTACTTGTACTATGTTAAACATCAGCCAATGGATCTATCTTAAAAGAAAACAATCTAATGGTCCATCTTGAAGCCTAGAACTCCATAAACCTATCCGTATTAATGCCAAAATAGCTTTATGTAATGAGTCTTTAAAAACGGACGAGACTAGCATGCTTTCAAGTTTAGTAACCAGGGGCAATTTAGTCCAATAAAATCATAAAAGCAAGTCCAAAGTACATCTAAAGCAAGAAGTATGTCAACTAGAAAAGACACAAGCTCAAAGTATGTCATTGTGTAAATTTCTCGATAAACATGCTCTTATGATCCCTTTATTTTGTTCTTTCTCAAAAGTTTCCATCTTTGTTTCGAACACATACACATGTTTTCTATTTAGGGAAACTGCAAGGAAGTCGCAGACGAATACATCGAGTAAAAGCCGGCTTTAGGGTAGGGGCAAAGGGGCGTGGGCCCGGACCCAATTTTTTTTTGCAAAAATAGTATTGGAAACGGGGTCCAGTTTTTTAAAAAAATTAGGAGTAAAGGCCCAAAATTTTTAAATTATCTATAAATACATGTAAAAAAATATTTAAATTTATTTTGTCCAAGAGCCCATAATATCTTTGAGCCGGCCCTGCCGAGTGTAAACGCATGGTGGGTATCCGGTAAAGTTTCCATATTTGGTGTTTGTATTCGTTCTGGGGAATCTAAAATTTGATTATTTTCATCGATTTAGTTCTCCACAGACCTAAAGTATATAGGCACGTCCTCTACAATGAAATTAATCAAGAAACCGTTAATATTCATGTAACGACCCGGTTTTAACTAAACCGATACTGAAATTGGTTTGATTATTTAATTGGACTAAACCAAACTAATCGCTAAACCAAAGCGATATATATAAAACCGTATGCATCTCCTTCCTCATGTTAACCTAGCCGACATTTTTACAAGCAGAAACCAGCAGGGCTTTTCATCACCAACCACCATTCGTCATAGTCTCATTAGAGGATCACCACCGCCATGATCATCTCACCGGAGGAGGGTCTGAGATCTTTGCCGCGCCGGAGCCTTTATCAACCCTCGTCATGGCTGACTTAACCGAGAGATGGAGGAGGGACGATCTAAACTGGAGCTGTGGCGTTTAACACCATTCACCACCATCGTTAACCATGAGCCAAAGGAGGAGCAAGCCATGCCACCACGGACTCGTGCCGTGATCACCGGAGTTTGATCCAGCCACCATTATCAAGCCGTGTCCCACCACCGGAGTCATCATCTTCATTATCACCACCGGAGCCGTCGTCATGCCACTGTCATAATCTTGTTGCAATAGATCCATCGATGTTACCATGCTCTTGGCTCACGTCGGATCCATTCAATGGATAGCGTGAACATGCGGAGACTAAGAAAGAGAGAGTGAAACCAGATCCGTCAGCGTCTCGACACTACCAACACCGATCAGCACCATTATGAACCGTGAGCCACCTGAGTCACAGCTCCCGTCGACGGAGTCCAAGAAGCTTAAGCCGTGAGGTTAAGTACCATTGTTTTTGGTTCTTGTGTTGCAAGAAACATATATAACGTAAACCTTATTCATGCACATGCGCGCAGGATGCAATCATGCAATTTTAGTGTTACTTGTATTTCAAGTAATTAATTCTAAAGTTGGACTGAGTTTTGTTGGACGAGATCTTGGAGCATTTTTGTGTTTCATCTCCAATATTAGCTAAGGTGAGGTTCTTTTCTCGAACTTCTTTTACACGGTTTAGGACCTCAAATAAGTATAATTTAATTCTAATGTGTTTCGTCTATGTGAAATCGAGTCTGTCATTATTTGTTTAGTTTTAGGTTCTTTGTTTAAATCGGAACTAGGGTGTTATATGATTCAACAGTTCATTTATAATTGATAATATACATAGTATATTGATGTGATTTGGATATTAGCCGACCATGGGTGTGTCGGCCGGAGACAGTACATTGGGTGTGGTGGATGCTGCGGCACAGCGTAGTTGACCTGTTGTGTCAAGGTTTTGAGGTCGATAAATCGTCTATGGGTGTGTGTTACCAAGCACATATTCGGTGGTGTTTTTGGCATGTTAGTGGGCAGCGAGTGCACCTCGCTAGGACTATTGTTTGATCTCTGGGTACTTTAGGTATCGTGTTTGCAACATGTTAGGATTAAATTATATTTATTCGGAGTGCTCCGTCCGGGTCCATGGACTTCGGGTTTAGTATCCCATACCTCACTGAGTGATTTTCCCGTTACTCACCCTTTTTCTTCCTCATTTCAGGTGAGACAAACGAGTATATGATATTTGGACGGATTTGGTGTTATTGGACTTTTTATTTGGGCTTAGAGTGAGTGGAGTTGTGTATATGAGCTTTTGTGTTATGAGATATTGTTGGTGGTCCACTGTTTTCCAGATAGGAGGTGACGGGTGTCACAATTCAGGTAAGCTGTTTTGATCTCCAGCTCTTGATTTTATACATTGTTAAAATAATACAAAAATATTTATCAGGCTAATCCCAATTTTTTTTTTGTTGCAGCATCTGTTGTGGAAGTTGGTCTTTGCTTATCTTCTTCTAGACTCTTGTATCCTTCTGTGTCTTAGTCTTTTACTATTAGACCATGTGTTGTTAGTGGTGTTTATATATACATCAACCTTATTTGAAAAGCCTTAAACTACTCAACAAAGATAGAAGTTTGTTACTTAGAAGAACTCATGAGCAATCGAGCTTGGTTCTGATAACTATGAAGGTTGGATCTTCTTTTTTTTAATATCCTTTTGTAGACTTATAAGAATTATTGTTCTCTTTTTAATTCCTCTTATGGTCATTGAGGTAGTTGAGAAAATAAAGTACAATGGTTTTTGCATGTAACAGGTTCTAGTCGACGTCCTGACTACAAATCTTGCATTCATCTTCTCTTTTGCCATTGCTGCTAAGGGTTTGCTAAATGAAGTCTCCAGGTGATCCCTTCATTCATTCTTCTTCATATTATGAGTTGTTCACCAAACATTGATACTTTTTTCTTTTGGTGTATGAGATGCTAACTAAAACATTATATGGAGATTGATTTCTGTATGGCTTTGTTGAAAATTGGCAGAAAAAGATAGATTCTTTTGGGGATATTAATCTCAAGTTACTTCAAGATCTTTCTGCTAGCGATGCTGGTATGTTCTGCTAGCGATGCTGGTATGTTGTAGCTTTACCTCCTGTCACTTAATCTCTATTATCGAGTACCAAACCTCTTTCTTAATCATGCGCTCTGTGTTCATGCCTCTTTGCTTAAAATGCCAGAATCTTGTTTATTTACAGGTATGGGAGTTTCCAGTGTCAGTGATCTTCGTTATAGATATACTTGTCTTAACATCCAACTCCATGGCTCTTAGAGGTCAGACTTTCAATTACTAATGCTTATCGATTGATCAAGACCAGTTATTTTGTTATTTTGGAACCTCAGACACTTTGTTTCGTGTTCAAAACCAGTGATGACTGAGTCATCCACGAGCAGATGCATAGCCGTATGCTTAATAGCACACACAATTAGATTCTTGGTGGGTCAGATCATTGAGCCAACAACATTCTTCACACAGTTTGGATCTCTTGTGTATCTATTTTCCTTGTTCAGAATCTTATGATCCCACCATCATCTTCCATTATAATCTTTTGATTTTAAAGAACAGAGACCCTTTGCAGTTTGCAATGTATCACTTCAAATGTATTGGATTACTATGTACTCAGGTACTACTTAGCTCACTTAAGAGTTAAATCGGGCCTTGCCAAGAATATTTAGTACACATTAAAACTCTCAGGCCCACACAAATTTACTTTGAGGGCAGCATTTACTCGTTCTTGGTCCAATTTGCCAATAGCCAATGAATTTAAAATCCATCCCGAAGACAAACTGGAAAGTCTACTGGATCGCTCAGTTAACTGCATCAAACCGCAGGTCAATGACTTTCTATTTTAGTGAATTATCAAAAATACTAGAGCAAATACATATCAATTTGTCACCTCGAAAGACAGTTACAAACTATATATTAAATTCAAGTACCCTTAAATTCAACAGTACAAAAAATGTATATTAAAAAGATATTCAGACATTATAAACAGATATAAAAAAACAAATTATGATTCAGAATATTAATATGTAGATAACCTAATTTACTTAAGTGTATCTCAACTAAACATATCAAACTAAGTTTAGTTGAAAATTATAAGTGGAATCTATAAGAAACCCTCAAACTGAGGAAAAGAAAGAGTTAGTTTCAAAAAAAAAAGGAAAAGAAAGAGTTATATGGCTGTAAAAAAAACAAAGTTATATGAAGAAAGAAGAAATATTTCTCTTTTGAATTGAATATTCTGTGAAAAGAATTGAATGTTCTCTATTAAATAACTCGCTAGATTGTTGTTGTGCTTTCCAGGTCATTTTGGTTTTTGTCGGGTTTAAGTAGGTACAAAAAGAACTCGGTTTAAAGTGGTACTTTGAAACACTTGCGAGAACTCGGTTTCTCCAGACTTCAGAGTCAGAATAAGTCACCTGGCCCAAATCTTGACAAGGTCCCATGCAGTTGACGAGGATGAGTTACCTTAGACCTTTTATTCATCCACTGTACGAGGTAGCGTGACCACCATACTACTGAGGCTCATGGATTTAACTAAGAGACACCTTAAAACTGTTTTATAACTTTCAATTTAATAAAACTGATGTTTGCAAAAAGCAAAAGAAAACTTGTATGTGAATGGGGCTATTGTGTTAGTTAAATATCTCATAAAACTAAATAGATGAGAGAATATCATGCTGTTTATTTTTCTCGGGAAATGTTATTGTACAAAGCTGTAACTTAACATTTGGATCACTATAATAAACATCATCAAATCTACAATGTTATTTTTAAATATTTCTTGAATTTTTTGTTTCGTTTAAAGTTATAACTTTACATGTGGTAATAGACAAAAAAAATGTTTGTAAAACAATTAACAATACAGTAAAAAGAAGATTCACAGTCAAAAGTTGTTGACTCCCACACTACAAGAAAACACGGACAATACTGACGGAAAAACCGACCGAAAAAAATCTGTCAGGATTTTCCAACGGAATTCCGACGAAAACTTGTCGGAAATATATTTCGGTAAATTCGTCGGAACTGCGTCGGAAAATCCTGACAGAATACATTCGTCGGTATTTCGTCATACGATCCCGACAGAAAACCGACAAAAAACTGACAAATATATGACCGTTGCAAAAAATTGACACTTACCGACGAAATACCGACGGCATACCGACCATGAAAGAATTCGGTCATAATTCCGTCGGTTTTTCCGACGGAATACCGACGGATTGAACAGCCGTTATACTTCCCGACTGAAAACCGACGAATTTGCAGCCGTTGCACTTCCCGACGAAATACCGACGGATTATGTAGCCGTTAGTATCCGTTTAAATTACCGACGGAACGCCGACGGGTTTAGGACGTTAATTTAGCCGTTATGATTCCCGACGGAATACCGACGAATATTTTCCGTCGGAAAGATTTCCAATTCATTATAAATACGACCTCTCCTTCATTCATTGAAATCACAACAAAACAATATAAATTATGGGTACTCCTTATAATTTCCGTTCTTGGTTAGATCAACCTCATATGGATCCAAATACAAATTTACTTACGGAGGAATACGCACGTGGTATTCAAGAATTCATGGGGGTGGTTCAAAGTCAACCGGAAGCAAGAACAAGTAAGTATTTATTATGTCCATGTTCTACTTGTAAGAATAATATCCGTGTCAAAAAAATGGAAGTATGGAGTCATTTATATTTGAAAGGATTTACACGTGGTTATAAGATTTGGTATCTTCATGGAGAAAGATTTGAGTATGGTAGTAGTAGCGAACCTCAAACTGCCGATAGGTTAGATGAACCTACCACGGATGTAGATTTTGGGATAGGGACTGTTCAGATGGTATATGATGCATATGGAGAAAATTTACCGTCGGGTGAAGAGGAAGGAGATAGACAAGAACAACCCAATGTAGAAAATTTCCCATGTGAAGAGGAAGGAGAACGAGAACAACCCAATCTAGAAGCCAGAAGATTTTTTGAAATGTTAGATGCAGCTAAGCAGCCATTGTATCAAGGATGTAAAGATGGGCATTCACCTTTATCATCCGCAAGTCGATTGATGGCGCTAAAGACTGACTATAATTTGGCTGAAGAATGTGTGGATGCGATTGCAGATTTTGTTAAAGATGTTCTTCCTGAAGATAATCTTGCACCTGGCTCATATTATGAGGTACAAAAATTGGTCGCTGGTCTTGGCTTACCATATCAGGTGATAGATGTATGCATCGATAACTGCATGATTTACTGGAGAGCAGATGAGAACAGGGAGAGATGTAAATTCTGTCGGAAACCTCGTTATCAGGATACGACTGGAAGAGTTCCGGTGCCATACAAACGAATGTGGTATTTGCCGTTGACTGAAAGATTAAAGAGGTTATATCAGTCTGAACGAACAGCAGAACCAATGAGATGGCATGCTGAGCACTTAACAAATGGTGAGATAACACATCCTTCCGATGCAGAGGCGTGGAAGCATTTTCAATCAACATATCCAGAATTTGCATCTGAGGTAAGAAATGTGTATCTTGCATTATGCACAGATGGTTTCAGTCCATTTGGAAAGCATGGAAGACAATATTCATTGTGGCCGGTAATCTTGACACCTTACAACTTACCACCACATTTGTGTATGCGACGGGAGTTTTTGTTCCTCTCAATTCTCGTTCCCGGGCCAGATCATCCTAAGAGATCACTGGATGTGTTTCTTCAGCCATTGATATATGAGCTGCAATTATTATGGGAGCACGGTGTTCATACATACGATGTTTCGCGGAAAGAGAATTTTCAGATGCGAGCAGTACTTATGTGGACAATAAGTGATTTTCCAGCATATGGTATGTTATCTGGATGGACCACGCATGGGAGGCTATCATGTCCTTATTGCCAAGACAACACAGATGCTTTCCAACTAAAAAATGGTCGGAAAACGTGTTGGTTTGACTGTCACAGGAGATTTCTACCACACGATCATCCATATCGTAAGAGTAAGACATTGTTTACAAAGAACAAGAGGGTGTTTGACAGTCCACCTGAAGAAGTAAGTGGCAAAAAGTTGAAGGAACAATTAAGAGATTTTGGTGCAGATAGAACGCCAGACGTGGGTGGAAACGGACATGAACCGATTTATGGTGTAGGGGAAAATCATAATTGGCATAAGAAGAGTATCTTCTGGGATTTGCCCTATTGGGAGACTCATTTGTTGCGGCACTGTTTAGATGTCATGCATATTGAGAAGAACTTTTTCGACAATTTGATGAACACCATCCTTGATGTCCAAGGCAAGACGAAGGATAACTTGAAGTCAAGACTGGATTTGGTTGATATTTGTGCTCGTCCCGAACTTCATGTTGATGAGCACGGTAAAGGTCCTATTCCCATATATCGACTGGATGCAACTGCAAAAGAAGAGTTTTTTGATTGGATAACACACAGTGTTAAATTTCCAGACGGTTATGCATCAAGTTTGCGTAATTGTGTTGACAAAAGTGAAGGGAAGTTTACTGGCTTGAAGAGCCATGATTGTCATGTAATGATGCAGCGCCTCCTTCCTTTTGCGTTTTCCGCACTATTGCCACGAAATGTCCACGAAGCAACCGCAGGTACTTTAAAATTTAACATAGTTAAATTAATTGTCATATTATTTTTTAATGCTTATATATATATATATATGCTTATGGAATTTGTTTTCTTCGTGTATGTAGGGATAAGTGCTTTCTTCCGTGATTTATGCTCGAGATCACTCACATCAGATGGTATCCGCAATTTGGAAGTTAAAATACCGGTGATCCTATGCAACCTCGAGAAGATATTTCCTCCATCATTTTTTGATGTTATGGAGCATCTTGCTATTCATCTTGCGAGAGAAGCGGCACTCGGTGGTCCCGTGCAGTACAGGTGGATGTATTTGTACGAACGGTTTATGTTTCATCTGAAGAAGAAGGTCAAGAATTTAAGCAAGGTGGAGGGATCAATAGTGGCTCAGTGCATCAATGAGGAAACCTCAAACTTTGCTGAATACTACTTTCCATCAGAAGTTCGAACAAAAAGTCGAAGACCTGCACGGCATGATGATAGAGGTGAAAGGGCAACTTATTATGTTTATGTGCCAAACATGTTTACACAAATTGGACGACATAGTGGAAAGTCAACGGACCGGATACTTACAGTGGCTGAGCATGCTCATTTGCACACATATTTGCTTACAAACTGCGAAGACATTCTTGAATATGAGAGGTACATAGATTTAAAAATATGAATTATTTGCAATATTTTTGAAACATATCTAACATTTTTGTGTTTTTTACAGTATTTACTTGGCAGAGATGCGCTTAAAGTACCCGGATGCGACAGAAGAACAACTCGAACAACTCAAGCAAAACAACTTTGCAACATGGCTTTCTGATTATGTAAGTGTCTAATCAGTAATTAGTGGTAACTAACCGTTTTACTTATTATCTTTTAATGAACGAAAACATTTTTTTTTTGTTTTTATAGGTAAGCCATTGTTTAGCTATTGGGCACCCACCTAAAGATTGGTTACGTGAGATAGTTTGCACTTCAGACAGAAGAGAAACCGTGCACGGTGTGGACTCACCCACTCAATTGAAAGTAACAATTCAAAGAAACTTCCAGGAAACTTCTAGTAAAACTATATATTAAATTTTCACTCCATCAAATTACAGAAAATATTAATGTCTCATCTACACATTTGATAAGAATTGAATTTTGAGGACTTATTGGCCACTTATATTTTTCAGTTTTCAACACAGGTGTTAAACCTATTGTGTGCTCATTCATGTTAAGATGCATGCGGAACTCCTAATTTGGTTTTGGAAAGTCGGTGATCGGATGCTCAATGATAATTAAAAAAAACATCAATATTATAAAATGCACGCTGATAATCTTTACAGAATCAATAGCATAATATATTGATTAATAAATATATATATATATATATATACATATATTGACAGTATTAGAAAGCATATTAACAGAAAATAAAAAATTGAATAGCATACAAACTGATTAATAATAAACTCATGTAGGATTAACTGTAAATTTAGTTTCCGCCTAAATTGCATTTATAGTGGTTTCTAATTACATTTCAATTTCTACACTGATATAATATATTGACAGTATTAGAAACCATATTAACAGAAAATAAAAAATTGAATAGCATACAAACTGATTAATAATATATAAACTCATGTAGGATTAACTGTAAATTTAGTTTCCGCTTAAATTGCATTTATAGTGGTTTCTAATTACATTTCAATTTCTACACTGATATAATATTTTGATTTGATCAAAAAAAAATAATTTTTTGATACATAAAATTCGGTATTAAGTTTACAACAAATTTATATATTCATATACATTACTAATTTCTTTTACATAATATGTGATCGTGCGCATGTGCGGATAATACCTAATGCACAGATTACTAAAAGCACAAAGGCAGCGCGAATAGCATCATTACATATGATAATGCGATACAATAAGGTTTAACAGCACTAGGTGCATTTTGCTATCTTTCACGGAAACAAATAATGGGGTGCCGTTAATGTCGTTGGATCTTGAACTTCGCAAAAGCATCCTAATTATGTTATGAGCTACTAAAGTGCCGTTCGCACACGGAAAAAGTGTTAGAAAAGTTGTTTTAAAAGAAAGGCTATTGTTCCTAATTCCTATCAAGAGCGGAGGTCTACTCGAGTGGGGGCTTTTTAATGAAAGGCAAGACACAATTCACCGCGAATACCGGATAATGTTACGATGTTTTTTGTTTGATGTATTTCCCCTTTTTAATATGAAAACAATAAAATCGTTCACAGTTCATTTTAATAAATCGAAATAACAAAAGAACACACAAATGGATCACAGAAAGGTACACCATAAGTATAATATTACTGTTGATTATTTATTGGGTTACATTTGAAGCAAGCAGTAAAGCCTACACATCGTCCTAATCAACTGTTTATTATGGTAACAAATTTTTTACTGATAAACTTTATCATGGTAAAGCTGAGAATTACATTATAATTTACATGGAAATCTTTATACATAAGATTTCATTATAATAAAAATCGGTTTTATTAGAATAAAGTTTATTCAATAAACAAAAAATAGAAAAAGGAAACGATCGTATTATGATCCCAACCAAAATCGTTTTTGGGGTCTATATACAGATGCGTGGTGACGTACTAACATTCGTCACGTGAGATGCGTAAGCATCACTAGTCGATTTGACCCAACATTTGTTAGGGCTTGAATATGTAGTTTTTTTATGAAAGCGGCTTTTATATGTAGTTTCTTAAAGATTCCATCTATGGCCTACCCTTAAAAGCAGATATTGTTTTTTTGGGGAAATTGATAGTACGTATAGGCAGACGTACAGACTGTGAAAACAGGCTCTGTTTTAGTCACTATAAGTTTCTTTTTTTAGTTATATCATACTTTCCAAATCTGTTTCTGGAGTTTTAATGATTCTTGGACATATAATTTTCAGACATAAGGTACTGTATAGATCAAGTAACAAGTAACTCCAAAAGGTGAACAATCAACATAACTGCAAAACTTACTCAGATAAAACTACAACTTTTATTTCAAAATTCAAACGAAAGCAAACATTACTTGGCAATTCTGGTCTGACTCTAGACCATTGAAACCTGAATTAACATTACAAACTTGTTAATTAGCCCTATGCTAACTATTGATTTCCCCTCCATCCATTTTTCTTCATTCGCATTGCCTTACTTGCGTTACCTGCAAGCAGATCCATTTTTTAGATTTAGATGCAATGTATCCAAATTAGTTATATAAGATTCCGATGATATATATATGTGTGTGTAACTTGCTTATACCTGTAGTAGATTCAGTGTCAGTGTTATCAGCATCACTGCTATCATCGACGGAAACCACTGTGACAGGTTTCTTGGGCCGGTATTGGCTGAAATTCTTTTCAACTACATAATCCCAAATCCTCTGTGTATCACCATCATCATATGAGACCACTGGTTGATGCAGGTTAAAGTCCTCACTAAACCACTGTCCCTGATTTGCTGAATCATAGTCAGAGAAAGTGTTGAAAGAGGCTGAGTTTCCTTGAACTGATTGATTGACCACAGAATCTGATGCAGCACTATTAGTCACATTGGGAAAAAAAGTTGGAAGGGGTTCTGTTGGATTAGCAGACAGAATGCTCATGTCCTGGCCCTTATACTCCAGTCTGCATATGACGTGGGTCCTCTGTGCGTAAAAAAAATTCCAAAAATTAGTATAATTGCGTAGTAACGAGACCTAACAAGAGTGATGTGGATGAAAAGAATTACCTGATCTTGTGGTAAGAGAGTGTAATGATACTCGTGCATAACCCAATCAGATTTGGTGCTCTGGGAGCTCGAGCTTTTTCCCCTGCGGAACACCAAAACCCTTTTGTAACCAATCTTACCTTTCACTCCACACCAAGTTCCCCACTGATCCTTAACTTCTACAGGATCCCCAGTAATCTTCCAGAACCCAGAACTCGTTTTCCTGTTCTGTCTGTCCCCATTCGAACCCCTGCGAGAAAAGAAGTACCACACAAGGTCTCTCGATTTCACCTTCGATTGGACTGATGATACGGGAAGAAAAAAAAACGTTGTTAGTTACTCTAACTTTTTAGTACAACACAAGAAGAAGAAGATAGAATCTCAACTTACAGCGCAAATTCCAAGGATCGAAGTTAGAGATGTTGACCTCGTTGATGAGTTCTTGTACGAGCCAGTCATTACCAAGGATTTTGTTATGGAGGTAGTAACCGACCAGCTCCTCATCGGTAGGACGGAATCCAAATCCCACAACATCCTCCATTTTTCTACTTAAAGAATCAAAAGTACCAAACAATCGGAAAAAAATGCTTCTATTTGTTTTCCGGTTTGGAGGGAGGAGGGAAGTTCAAAATGATGTAGGGTTTTGGGTTTAGGTTTAGGTTTAGGTTTAGGTTTGGTTTCACACTTACCCTTTGTCTAGAGGGAAGAGAGTGAAACTACTTGCCAGGGGAGTTCCTAAAAGATCCATATTTTAAAAAAATTGTTTTAAAAAGATACATTTTTCATATTTTCAATGCATGTAAATTGTAAATTTCAAAAAACATAATTGTATTTAATAAAATTCTATTGGTTAAAACTTGTGGGAAATAGTTGATTACGTAAAATAATTTATTTTAGTTTGCCGAACCATCCCATCCATCCCAACTTGTCATGCCTAAAATTTAATCCCTTATATATTAAAGGAAAAACATTGTAATAAATGCATTCACACTATAATAAACACGTGCTAATCTCACAATGATTTGATAATAAATATGTTAACGCGTTCACACTATATTCATAAATGTGTTTGCACTATATATTTCGTATTTTTAATATAAAACTCACATGTATGGTTCCAATAAAATTTTGGATTTTTCGGTTCGAATCAAAACAAATAACAAATCAAAAGCTAAACTATATATATATATATATATATATTATTTTTATTGTTTACGGATAAAGTTGGGCAAAATATTTATAAATTTTGATTTGATTCGTTATCCGTTTTGATTTGAACAAAAAAATATAGATATCCGTAACTCTACGAAGCAAATCAAATACTAGAATACAATAGAAAAAAAAAAGCAAATCACAAATACCAATATTATTAGGAACAAATATCTAATTCGATCTGTTATATACATATATATACATATATGTACAGAATTATATATATATATAAGTTTCTATAAGTTTTACAATATTTTTATGAATTAAATTTATTATATTATGTA